>NC_064931.1:86638145-86728145 GCF_023897955.1 Schistocerca gregaria | reverse complement strand
CCGAAAGGCACGCGTCTTAGCTCACGCAGGCTGGCGTGAGGTCTGGAACAGGACAATGAAATTAGACTTCAGAAAAACGGAGGGAGCTGATGGAATACCTAACTTTAATCCATTAATGACGAACGTCGCTCTTGACATTACATGATTCACATTATCAATAGAAACTGATAATGGCGCCTGCTAGGTCGTAGCAAATAACGTAGCTGAAGGCTATGCTAACTATCGTCTCGGCAAATGAGAGCGTAGAAGTCAGTGAATCATCGCTAGCAAAGTCGGCTGTACAACTGGGGCGAGTGCTAGGAAGTCTCTCTAGACATGCCGTGTGGCGGTACTCGGTCTGCAATCACTGATAGTGGCGACACGCGGGTCCGACGTATACTACCGGACCGGGGCCGATTTAAAGGCTACCACATAGCAAGTGTGGTGTCTGGCGGTGACACCACACACATATTTCTCGACAAGGAGAAAAAAACAAGAGAAAGACAAGACAAAAAGAAGAAAAAGAGAAAGAAACGATTTTGTCCGCGCCATTGCGTATATTCCACATAAACGTGTTATCGAACTATCAGTGCAATTCATACAGAAACATGTATTTGCGTAGTGGGTGGTTTTGACTTCAGTAATTCGTGTTCACACGTTCAACACAGGTCGTTACTCCAGCCGTTACTCCAGCCTCCATATCCAGAGTATGGTCTCCACGAACTGGTGACAGCTGAATCTCAATACTGGAAGACAAGAGTAAACGCTGCTAACTGTTCTAATCATTTCTGTCTGCCCTCCAGTTGACTCTACACACTTCTTGATGACCCACTGCAGCTGCGCCTTCCAAATTTTCTAATTTCTTCTGTTAGCCACATTGTGTTGGAATTCGTAAAATGTCATTGTAGCAACGATTCCTAATAGATGGTGACAGTCTTATGACGGTTCCCGTCTAGCAACTACTACTCAACATTTGTGTGAAATCGCAGGTATTAGACAAGGCAGACTTCAAATTTACCCATTAAATCAATCTATCAGTCTTCTGGACCCAAAAGAATTGAGGTAATGCGTCGGTTATCCAGTCAGCTGCGGATCCTGTTTAACACATTTACTTGTATTTCCCATGCAAAACACTAAATTTCCCTTGTTTGTACCTGGTTCACTTCTGTCGTATGAGATATAACGTAAGCTATTGAATACCGAAAAGTACTGCAAACCGTGAAGCAGCGGAGCTTTCAATCTCTAGCGTAAGCTGTCCGTAGTTGTCTGGTGCTCCGAGAGGTGGCGACTCTGTACAGTGTCGCCTGCTGCGCCATGCGTCAACGAGGCGGGAGTGGCATGTACTTTCCGGAAGACATTCTCCGATTGCCGTGTATCACAATTTTTCAGTCAGTCCCTAATTTCTTTTGCAGACTTGACCATCACGAAACAAGCTTCAGACTGGTAGCAAATTAAATGTTTTCATCGGATCGCAGCCGTTTTAATATAACAGAACAAAGAAGGCAAGGAAGCTACGTGACAAATTGTTCGGCATTTCACTTCCGCACGCCTTACGCGAAACCGAGACGAGATGATTCAGTTCCATTTATACAGTTCGATTTGTCGTTCCTCTGGTTGGGTTTTAGCATCGATTCAAGAAGACCTTGGTACTGTTGGAGATGGCCCCATTTAGCCTGTCTTCGAACCCTGTCCGTAGATCTTAGCTTTATACTGCGTAAAGAATTTATTTCTTTCTGCGAGTATATAGGTATCTGTAAAATAAAGAGGGCCCTTGGCATGGAAAAGTCAATTTTGTTCGTTGTAATGTCTTCTGGTACAAGTATTATTGCAGCCAGAATGTGTACGCACATATTTCTGTACTTCGAGTTCCACTTAAAATCACTTCAAATAAGTAGCAGAGAGTTTGGTTGAAGTAGTTAAAATGGCCTTCGATGACCCTTGGCTTTCCCAAATAGATCAAAGAAAAACCCAGAAAAATTATTATCTACGGCGCTTTCTCTCCCTCTCTCTCTCTCTCTCTCTCTCTCTTTCTCTCTCACACACCCACACACATACACACACACAAGCACACACAAAAGGTCACACACACAAGAACTTTTAGTCATTTCTAGTTAACTAGTCATACTGTAAAACTGATTTAAGACAGTAAATTTCGTAAATAGTGTCACATTCGGCGGGAGATAACTGTATAAATAAGTTTTTACATCATTATCCTCTTCTCCTTCTCCAGCGGTTTTATGCTTTCTCTTCAGAATTTAAAAATTGCTATACTTCACTTTCATTTAGATTACTTATTAAAAAATTTATGAGCTTTACATCTTTATAATATTATCTTAAATTGTTTTAAGTTCTTATAAGTGGATGCCACAACGACAATAAGAGTTTCTGTGAAGCGTTTATTTCTCAATGAATCAAAAAAATATAGCTCCTTTTTCCTCCTGTTAAACTCTTTTTAAATTTACTCCGGAGTAAGTGAAAATCACTGAATTCTTCGATTTTTATATTTCGTGTAACGGGCTGTATTGTTCACTCAACAAAATACTCTTTGAAATTCTCATGAGTTGATGACTGAAGGCTGGCTACGACAACACTCGCGATGAACGCTGCGGGAGGTTTCGCAGAGACAGAGACATATTTAACAGGAAGGAGTTCTAACTATTAAAAATGTGATATTAAAGTGCAGATCTTGATTAATCTTGTGGAAATTATTCAGTTAACGATTGCTGAAAGAGAACGGAACCAGCAACAAATATTTTTAAGAATCTTTATTTTATTGCCATAATCTATTTCTTGCCATCACGCACATGTTCAGGTAACTACACTTGTTCCAGTCAAGTATCAAGTCAACAGCATCATGTCGGCTCCTCCTGCTCCTACATTAAGTCCCGAAACCGGTAATGGAAACTAAAAGAAGCTTGTTAAAAGTATTTCTGGACGATTGCATTCTCAATCAACAGTCGTAAATTGAATAAAAGTTACAATATTCCCCACAATCTCTCACATAGAAAAAAATTATTTACTCTTTTCGGACAGTAATAATTTTTCCCCTGTACGAGGACGTCCTGAAAAGTAATACTTCAGAACTTTTTATGTGAAAATCCTTAAGGCTTTTTAAATAAAAGGAACATTCTGCTTCTTTATTCTTCATGCCTACATATGCAGCTCTTTGCAGATAGAGAGCCCCAAATTGTAGCTTGTGTAACGTGCGGTGTGAAACGTAAATATGTAGGTGCGAGAGGAACAACTTGATGGAATCGAATTCCGAATTTTAAGTGTGTATCTACACATGCCCGCCAACACTAAATTGGTGATCCCTTGATGCCTCAGAACATGTCCTACCAACAGATCCCTTCCTCTAGTCAAGTTGTGCCACAAACTCCTCTTCTCATCAATTCTGTTCAATACCTCCTCATTAGTTATGTGATCTACCCATCTAATCTTCAGCATTCTTCTGTAGCACCACATTTCGAAAGCTTCTATTCTCTTCTTGTCCAAACTATTTATCGTCCATGTTTCACTTCCACACATGGATACACTCCATGCAAATACTTTCAGAAACGACTTCCTGACACTTAAATCTATACTCTATGTTAACAAATTTCTCTTCTTTAGAAACGCTTTCCTTGCCATTGCCATTCTACATTTTATAACCTTCTCTACTTCTACCATCATCAGTTATTTTTCGCCCCAAATAGCAAAACTCCTTTACTACTTTAAGTGTCTCATTTCCTAATCTAATTCCTTCGGCATCACCAGACTTAATGCGACTATATTCAATTATCCTCGTTTTGCTTTTGTTGATGTTAATCTTATATCCTCCTCTCAAGACACTATCCATTCCGTTCAACTGCTCTTGCAAGTCCTTTGCTGTCTCTGACAGAATTACACTGTCATCGGTGAACCTCACAGTTTTTATTTATTCTCCATGGATTTTAATACCTACTCCTAATTTATCTTTTGTTTCCTTCACTGCTTGCTCAATATACAGATTGAATAACATCGGGGAGAGGCTAAAACCCTTTTTCACTTCCGTCCCAACCACTGCTTCCCTTTCATGTCCCTCGACGCTTATAACTGCCATCTGGTTTCTGTACAAATTGTAAATAGCCTTTCCCTCCCTGTATTTTACCCCTGCCACCTTCAGAATTTGAGAGTATTCCAATCAACATTGTCAAAAGCTTTCTCTAAGTTTCTAAGTGTTGGAGGGCAGCGTGGAGGAAGAAATCGTAGAGAAAGACCAAGAGATGAATACACTAAGCAGATTCAGACGGATGTAGGTTGCAGTAGGTACTGGGAGATGAAGAAACTTGCACAGGATAGAGTAGCATGGAAAGCTGCATCAAACCAGTCTCAGGACTAAAGACCACAACAACATCTACACAGGGAGCACCCTCTTCTTTAGCATAACGATGCCAGACCACACACGAGCGCTGCGATATCTGCGATAATCCGACGGCTTTGGTTCACTTCCATCTGTCATCCTCTATACGTTCTCCAATTGGCCCCACCCAATTTTTCAGCTGTTTACAGAACACAGGGACCACCTTCGAGGACTTCACTTTGATAGTTACGAAGCGGTGAAAGCAGACTTGAAGTTGTGGCTTCGTCAACAAAGTCAAACATTTTTCAGTGTCAAAAAATTGGTCTCTCGTTTGCAGAAATTAGTTCGTCGCTACGGTTACTATGTCGAGAAAAAAGTATTAAAGAAGAATAAGGATACGGAATGTTAATAAAGCCTGTTTTATTTAAAAAGCTTTAAGAATTTACACATAAAAAATCGAAGGCATTACTTTTCAGTACGCCCTCGGAGTTAAGTTGGTAGACCCCATGCCATTCTGGTTTCACTTCACCTAAGTTACGCTTGAAAAACGTTTTGCGGCTAGTGGAGGTCCTCCTTTACATATTTAGTACTTTGTTTACTATTGGTAACAGACCCATTGCGAAACCTTCTATAATCTTGCTAAACTTCTTATACACTCCTGGAAATGGAAAAAAGAACACATTGACACCGGTGTGTCAGACCCACCATACTTGCTCCGGACACTGCGAGAGGGCTGTACAAGCAATGATCACACGCACGGCACAGCAGACACGCCAGGAACCGCGGTGTTGGCCGTCGAATGGCGCTAGCTGCGCAGCATTTGTGCACCGCCGCCGTCAGTGTCAGCCAGTTTGCCGTGGCATACGGAGCTCCATCGCAGTCTTTAACACTGGTAGCATGCCGCGACAGCGTGGACGTGAACCGTATGTGCAGTTGACGGACTTTGAGCGAGGGCGTATAGTGGGCATGCGGGAGGCCGGGTGGACGTACCGCCGAATTGCTCAACACGTGGGGCGTGAGGTCTCCACAGTACATCGATGTTGTCGCCAGTGGTCGGCGGAAGGTGCACGTGCCCGTCGACCTGGGACCGGACCGCAGCGACGCACGGATGCACGCCAAGACCGTAGGATCCTACACAGTGCCGTAGGGGACCGCACCGCCACTTCCCAGCAAATTAGGGACACTGTTGCTCCTGGGGTATCGGCGAGGACCATTCGCAACCGTCTCCATGAAGCTGGGCTACGGTCCCGCACACCGTTAGGCCGTCTTCCGCTCACGCCCCAACATCGTGCAGCCCGCCTCCAGTGGTGTCGCGACAGGCGTGAATGGAGGGACGAATGGAGACGTGTCGTCTTCAGCGATGAGAGTCGCTTCTGCCTTGGTGCCAATGATGGTCGTATGCATGTTTGGCGCCGTGCAGGTGAGCGCCACAATCAGGACTGCATACGACCGAGGCACACAGGACCAACACCCGGCATCATGATGTGGGGAGCGATCTCCTACACTGGCCATACACCTCTGGTGATCGTCGAGGGGACATTGAATAGTGCACGGTACATCCAAACCGTCGTCGAACCCATCGTTCTACCATTCCTAGACCGGCAAGGGAACTTGCTGTTCCAACAGGACAATGCACGTCCGCATGTATCCCGTGCCACCCAACGTGCTCTAGAAGGTGTAACTCAACTACCCTGGCCAGCAATATCTCCGGATCTGTCCCCCATTGAGCATGAATGGGACTGGATGAAGCGTCGTCTCACGCGGTCTGCACGTCCAGCACCAACGCTGGTCCAACTGAGGCGCCAGGTGGAAATGGCATGGCAAGCGGTTCCACAGGACTACATGCAGCATCTCTACGATCGTCTCCATGGGAGAATAGCAGCCTGCATTGCTGCGAAAGGTGGATATACACTGTACTAGTGCCGACATTGTGCATGCTCTGTTGCCTGTGTCTATGTGCCTGTGGTTCTGTCAGTGTGATCATGTGATGTATCTGACCCCAGGAATGTGTCAATAAAGTTTCCCCTTCCTGGGACAATGAATTCACGGTGTTCTTATTTCAATTTCCAGGAGTGTATATTGACTTTCACAGATCAGATTTACGGAGAATCTATATTGTAAAATTTTAGTGTCTGAATTTACACGTGGAGGCATCTCCTCCAATGTGTGACATAAGAACGAATTATATATTTACTATCATAATTTTTTTAACATTTTTATTTGATAGTTTTGATTGCAGAAGTTTTTGACCAAGGTTACCAGTTTCAGCTATGCAAAAGCCCTCTTCAGAACTTACACAAAACGGAAAGAAAGTAAATTATTAGGTACTAATACAAATGACAACACGACGTACCTCTCACTCTGCTGCACTGCAACAAGTCATAAGATCTAAAAATAAACTGAGATAGAACTGCCAAGACTGCTTCAAACTGCTACATATAGGATGCATAGTTATCCTACAGGTCATTAATGCTTTAATCACGTACCAATACTCATACAAAGTTATTAAAAGGAGATTCAGTCAAAAGAAGAGATGTTTAAATTTTTTTCATTTGCATGTAAGAAAGCAGGATTTTTTAAAAAATTGTTTAACCATACAAAAATGTATTCGTCTACTGACAGTTTAAAGCTGGTCAGAATTTAGTACAACGTTCAAAAGATAAGAACTGATTACAAAATATCAGATTAAAATTGAACACATAGTGGTGTTTTTTCTCCTTTATTGTTATTTCATTCCTCTTGTCCTATAAAGACAAGTGGTGGACTGTCTGCGCTACAATATTCTGTTCTTTAGCCAAGAGCATTCTTCAAACTGTAACAAAAATGAGAAAAAAGCATGAGGACTGTTTTTCGCTTTTAAATGAAAATCTCAAAAAAGGGCTGCTAAAAAGACCAAGATTTATATAATTTCAAATCACTTCTATGAAAGAGCATTGAAACACTACACTTTCATTTCAAATCTGAAGGACGTGCACTGTGAGAGAAGTGTTCTGGGTGGAGATACTACATTCCACAGGAACGGGTAGAAAAAGTGTGGGGATGATGTGCTGGGGTGGATAGTGGGAATACAGAAGATGGTAAAGAGGGCTGAGGAGAAGTTTAGTGTGTCGGTAGTTTAGTGGTTACAAGAGGAATTGCATGTGGACAGATGGCGAGGGAAAGGTTAGGGGGTTAGGTTAGTGTTGTTTAACGTCCCGTCGACAACGAGGTCATTACAGACGGAGCACAAGCTCGGGTTAGGGAAGGATGGGGAAGGAAATCGGCCGTGCCCTTTCAAAGGAACCATCCTGGCATTTGCCTGAAACGATTTAGGGAAATCACTGAAAACCTAAATCAGGATGGCTGGAGACGGGATCGAACCGTCGTCCTCCCGATGGCGAGGGAAAAGGACAGAGTGTATCACGGTGGATGATCAGAGACGACACAGTGGGGTTGTTGACATCTAGTCGGGAGTTTGATAAGGTGGTAGAGAATACGTGTAGTGGAAGGTAAACGGGTGTAGAAAGTGAGGTGACATAACGATGTATTTTTTTCTTTGTTGGATGTAGATCTCCCCCCGCTCCCCCACTCCCCAGAGGGGGGCAGCTGACGGCAGCGTAATCCGGCGCTCTGCAGTCTACAGAAAAGTTTAAAACAGAATTAGGAAATATCCGAAAAATAGAAACATACGACAAAAAGGTGGGTGACTGTTAAAAAACTGAATCATGGCGAAATGTTGTGAAGAAAATATGAAAACAAAGGGTCAGTGATGCTGATTAAAACACATAGTAAAAGACAGGCGCAATTAAAAAACATGGCGACAGTTTGGGTTGTGTTCACAACAGTTGAAAGCACACCTAGCGACAGGTTGGTGGCTGTTCACAACACTTAAAAACGGGATGCACAACGCTGAACACTCACAAAAACACTACACTGTAGAATACGAAGGCATATGGGGAGGAGGACCTGGACAGATGAGAGGCGAAAAAGTGGGGAGGATAAGTAAAGCAAAAAAATGGGGAGAGCTGAAGGAGGGAGAGGACACAAAAAGGGGGGGGGGGGGGGGGGGCAAGGTGGATGCGAGAAGGCGTGGGGAAGGCAGTGCAGGAGAATGAATATATGAACATAATGATGTTTTTTTCCTTCATTGCATCTGCAATTCCCCATTAGGGGCAGGCTGGCAGCAGCATAGGTGCTGCTCATCAGCCAAGAGACATGACAAGTAGACAGGAAGACATTCAAAACATTATAAAGAGGAAAATATGGCGGAACATTGAAAAAAGGGTGGAACATAAGAGAAGAAAGTATACCAAAAGTGGCGACTGAAAAATGGAGGTTGTAATCTAACAAGGGTATGGTCAGACTTGTTATGTCGAAACCTGTGTTGCATCTTTTACCACTGTGAGTTAACATTGCAAGAAGTCTGTATGCAGAATTTTAGCTGCTGACATGACCTGGACGTCTGTAAACAATTTTATGAACTAAGAGATTATTATCGCACGGTTTCCGCGCTTATAACTGCCTCTTGTACAACCCTGACCTCTCTCGTTACGTTATACAAACGCCATCTAGGGACCAGGTGGCGTTGGCTACGCGCCTCTCTCTTGCTACAGCAGTGAGAGAGCTGATTCCCCCAGTCAAAGCGATCGTATGATAACTAAACATTCGATGACATTTATGGCTGATATGTTATTTACAACATTATTTTCAAAGAGCTATGAAATAGACACAAATATACGGTTTAGAACGCGTCCAAATTTTATTTCTTGTAATTACTGCAAAAATGCGAAATATTGATACAAAGCTCAAAACATAGGTTTTTTGTGCACCAAGAACATACAAGCAAAGACGACATATTGACAGACCTGCGAATCACAGACGTTGGTAGATTTCCGTAGACAAAACTGTGCTGGTGTTAGGAATGAATCTAGCCTAGTATCAGTATATTTCGAGGAGTGCCACGCATATTTAATCAAATTCTGAAACCGTGGGGAGGAAAATTGATAATGTACTACTGATTGCAGCTTGAGAATATTGTCACGGTGATAGACAGGTAATTGTAGCGATCTGCACACAATAATTTTCTCTGTTAGTTTTCTGTGAAATGCCTTCCATTGACGGAAAAATTCTCTGTCTAAAGGTTGAATTACGCTCGTCGTGCTGGGTGGAATCTGGAGTATCTCTACTTCTTTGTCAGGGTGGGCTCGAAATACAGCTTTTAATGAATCAGACCTTTTATGACCTGACCACGAATCTAGAAGGAGAAGAGATTTGTTCCCGCAGAACGGAAGAAAAGCATGAAGCATGAAAAGTGTAACGTTTTCATTTCCTATTTTTCCAGACTTCGATGCATCTACCACAAGATTGTTTGTGTAGAACGCGTGGTTGTGTAGACACTTGGTCCAAAACGTCCAGTTGGTTGTTGAAGACACACATATAGTTTAGGCAGCAATGAGCCATCCAGACTAATTATGGGCATTATAGTGTATGAATGGGTGAGTGCAGTCGTGGACTGCGCAATCGCCTCAATATGTTTTTCCCCTTTGAATGATAGTGTTCTTTTTGCACACATTTCTTTTTGAAAACCTGACTGATCTGCAGTGTACACGTACGATTCACAGAAACTAGCGGTCTTATTTTTGGCATTCGTAAGAAAAGCTCCTATCATTTCGATTTGTGTCACTTCATTTTCCGACCTGTTTCTCGATACAAATGTTGTCATTTTTCTTGCCGCTGTTTTATGTAATCTTTTGAAACGACTAATCCAACTTTGAGCAGCTGTAAATTCTTTAGCGCCTATCGCGTTGGCAATCTCTAACGCCCAATCACGCAATGTTGTATCACTGACACTAATTGACTGTTGTCTGGCATCGGTAAATAGCTAAAAAAGTTGCGCATTTATCTCCGTTGCAATTTCCAGTCGACTCTTACGTCGTCTAGCGACTTCCATTTTCCATTTATACAATTCACGTTCAGAACGGACGAAGCGATACTTATTTTGAACAGTACTGAAACGTAGGCGTTTCTTACCACTTTCGTTCAACCAATACGTCACCACTTTTCTTTGTCTGATAAGGTAATTGTAGTTGCTGGTGTTACTTTCGGAGATAACTGATCATGGTACGTGGCACTATCACTCGAAGAGTCTTCATGAATGCAACTTTCGTCGGTGTCTTCGCCGTCTGTAGATTCACAGTCTGCAATATCGAGTGTTTCAGTTGTTTCTAGCCACATGTCTGCGCCATTTAGATGATCGTCTAGAAGTTTAACAACCATGTCGCACAACAGATAGTATTCACGCGTGTTTTCTGTTGATTGCTTCATTTGGTGTCTGTGGTATATCTCCATGGCAAGCAGTGAAACATTTGCAGGGTTCGCCATCACCTTTGAGGGGAGATTGAATTTTCACCGTAAAATGGCTTGCGGAGTATAGATGAACATGTGCAGAACATCTTTCACACCTCTAACCATTTTCAGGACGGTATGTTTCAAAATACGTATCAGAAATTAAAAGGACGTGCATGCCTTCCCCTTTCCACCAAAACCGTGCAGCGATATTCCTCCTTAGTGAACGCCGCGATAAGACGGCCGCACTCCCCGACCATGCGCACGACGCTCGCGACTCGCCATTTCAAGGGGTGGCCAGCCGTCACTGCAAGCGCCAAGCAGGAAACACAGCCATGTTCGTGAGTTTTCTAGGTGACTTTCAGTTCATGTCAGCAGTTAAAATTTTGCATACGGACCTCTTGCACAATTAAATAACAGTGCTAAAAAAAGCAATACATGTTTCAGCATGACAAGTCTGACCATTCGCTTGTAAGAAAGTATTTTACACAAAAAAACATACACCGCAATGATCAAAAGGCACTAGGTAAAGTACAGCTCAAGGATAAAAAGTCGCAGAACGATTAAAAGATGGGGTAGCACGGAGCTATCATGGACTATATACAGGCCGAGCCCACAATTAGAACATCACCTGATGACACTCGATAACGACACCAAACAAAACATTAATTCAACACACTTGAGAATGAATAAAAACCTGGGAGGATCTGCCAGAGGTGGGGGACAAGGGAGAAGGGGAAAGGAGACGAGAAGGAGGGGAGAGGAAGGGGGATGAGGTGGGGGTGAGCCGAAGGGATGGGAGAGGAAAACAGCCAAGGAGGGAGTGCAGAGACTCTGGGGAGGAAGGAGGAAAATCCACTCTGGGAGAAGGAGAGGAGAGGAAAATGGGGGCCCTGGGGAGTGGGGAAATAGGCCAGACTACAGTTGGTAGGAAGGGTAGATGTCACGGCAAAGTTCAGCATTTGTGAGGGGAAGATGTTAGAAGTTTCTTGGATGGAGGAGATGGAGGGTGTGGAGGTGGAAAGAGGGAGGGATACAGTGATAGAAGCATGGCAACAGGTGAAGGGTGGAGAAGAAGGAGGAAACCAGGGGGTGGGGGGGGATCAAGACTGCAGACAGTGTGAAGGATGCAGAGATGTGAGAGGAAAGGGAGGAGGTGGGGGAATGGAATGAGATCATACAGAAGTCGTGTGGGGGAAGGAAGGCAGATACGGAAGGCAAGGTGGAGCACATGGTGTTCTAGGATTTGTAGTGACTTATAAAAGGGGAGTGGGGGGGAGGGGGCAGAGATCCACACAACGTTGGCATAACAGAGGATATAACGATGGCTGCCAAATTAGTCTTATAAAGGAAGAAGACGAAATAAAATTCGAGAGTGTGTATGTAGTCCTGTTTCTCATATTCCATTCTATATTTGATCCAGAAAAAAGAATAAAAATAAAAATGAAACAGGAGCAGTAGAACAACTATTGTACAAGCCCTCTCTCCATTGTTGTGAAATTTATTCAAGATGGGTGATCCAACATGGCGGTAATAGATATGGCAACATGGCAATGACGTCATGGCAATGACAGGATAAGTTTCTAGTTACTCAGTGGTTTACAGCATGCTCCATCTCGCTAAAGTAACAGGTTTATAGAGAAATAATTTCCAGTCTATATCTTCAGAATTATGTTGCACAAGCGATACTGTTATGCAACTGATGTTGTCATGTGCTGGATATTGAAAGCATCGCGAAAATGGTACGATATTCTGACAAAAAATGTGAAATTACATATGTTCTTGTAATCCCAGAGTGTGGAGATGGGTGTAGAAAAGAAAGCAAGCAAGCAGGTCAACAGTATTGCGTTTGTGCCAAGGGGAGCAGACCCTGAGTTTGTACAACAGTTCTGAGAGCGACTTCGGTCCATTGAGGTCGATATGGTAATGCAAAAGATTCCGGAATAGTCCCCCATTCGGATCTCCAGGAGGGGATTGCCAAGGGGGAGGTTACCATGAGAAAAAGATTGAGTAATCAACGAAAGGATAATGTTCTACGAGTCGGGGCGTGGAATGTCAGAAGCTTGAACGTGGTAGGAAAACTAGAAAATCTGAAAAGGGAAATGCAAAGGCTCAATCTAGATATAGTAGGGGTCAGTGAAGTGAAGTGGAAGGAAGACAAGGATTTCTGGTCAGATGAGTATCGGGCAATATCAACAGCAGCAGAAAATGGTATAACAAGTGTAGGATTAGTTATGAAGAGGAAGGTAGGGCAGAGGGTGTGTTACTGTGAACAGTTCAGTGACCGGGTTTTCTAATCAGAATCGACAGCAGACCAACACCGACAACGATAGTTCAGGTATACATGCCGACGTCGCAATCTGAAGATGAACAGATAGAGAAAGTGTATGAGGATATTGAAAGGCTAATGCAGTATGTAAAGGGGGACAAAAATCTAATAGTCATGGACGACTGGAATGCAGTTGTAGGGGAAGGAGTAGAAGAAAAGGTTACAGGAGAATATGGGCTTGGGTCAAGGAATGAAAGAGGTGAAAGACTAATTGAGTTCTGTAACAAGTTTCAGCTAGTAATAGCGAATACCCTATTCAAGAATCACAAGAGGAGGAGATATACTTGGAAAAGGCCGGGACATACGGGAAGATTTCAATTAGATTACATCATGGTCAGACAGAGATTCCGAAATCAGATACTGGATTGTAAGGCGTACCCAGGAGCAGATATAGACTCAGATCACAATATAGTAGTGATGAAGAGTAGGTTGAAGTTCAAGATATTAGTCAGGAAGAATCAATACGCAAAGAAGTGGGATACGGAAGTTCTAAGGAATGACGAGATACGTTTGAAGTTGTCTAACGCTGTAGATACAGCAATAAGGAATAGCGCAGTAGGCAGCACAGTTGAAGAGGAATGGACATCTCTAAAAAGGGCCATCACAGAAGTTCGGAAGGAAAACATAGGTACAAAGAAGGTAGCTGCGAAGAAAACATGGGTAACACAAGAAATACTTCAGTTGATTGATGAAAGGAGGAAGTACAAACATGTTCCCGGAAAATCTGGAATACAGAAATACAAGTCGCTGAGGAAAGAAATAAATAGGAAGTGCAGGGAAGCTAAGACGAAATGGCTGCAGGAAAAATGTGAAGACATCGAAAAAGATATGATTGTCGGAAGGACAGACTCAGCATACAGGAAAGTCAAAACAGCCTTTGGTGACATTAAAAGCAACGGTGGTAACATTAAGAGTGCAACGGGAATTCCACTGTTAAATGCAGAGGAGAGAGCAGATAGGTGGAAAGAATACATTGAAAGCCTCTATGAGGGTGAAGATTTGTCCGATGTGATAGAAGAAGAAACAGGGGTCGATGTAGAAGAGATAGGGGATCCAGTATTAGAATCGGAATTTAAAAGAGCTTTGGGGGACTTACGGTAAAATAAGGCAGAAGGGATAGATAACATTCCATCAGAATTTCTAAAATCATTAGGGGAAGTGGCAACAAAACGACTATTCACGTTGGTGTGTAGAATATATGACTCTGGCGACATACCATCTGACTTTCGGAAAAGCATCATCCACACAATTCCGAAGACGGCAAGAGCTGACAAGTGCGAGAATTATCGCACAATCAGCTTAACAGCTCATGCATCGAAGCTGCTTACAAGAATAATATACAGAAGAATGGAAAAGAAAATTGAGAATGCGCTAGGTGACGATCAGTTAGGCTTTAGGAAAAGTAAAGGCACAAGAGAGGCAATTCTGACGTTACGGCTAACAATGGAAGCAAGGCTGAAGAAAAATCAAGACACTTTCATAGGGTTTGTCGACCTCGAAAAAGTGTTCGACAATATAAAATGGTGCAAGCTGTTCGAGATTCTGAAAAAAGTAGGGGTAAGCTATAGGGAGAGACGGGTTATATACAATATGTACAACAACCAAGAGGGAATAATAAGAGTGGACGATCAAGAACGAAGTGCTCGTATTAAGAAGGGTGTAAGACAAGGCTGTAGCCTTTCGCCCCTACTCTTCAATCTGTACATCGAGGAAGCAATGATGGAAATAAAAGAAAGGTTCAGGAGTGGAATTAAAATACAAGGTGAAAGGATATCAATGATACGATTCGCTGATGACACTGCTGTCCTGAGTGAAAGTGAAGAAGAATTAAATGATCTGCTGAACGGAATAAACAGTCTAATGAGTACACAGTGTGGTTAGAGAGTAAATCGGAGAAAGACGAAGGTAATGAAAAGTAGTAGAAATGAGAAGAGCGAGAAACTTAACATCAGGATTGATGGTCACGAAGTCAATGAAGTTAAGAAATTCTGCTACCTAGGCAGTATAATAACCAATGACGGACGGAGCAAGGAGGACATCAAAAGCAGACTCGCTATGGCAAAAAAGGCATTGCTGGCCCAGAGAAGTCTACTAATATCAAATACCGGCCTTAATTTGAGGAAGAAATTTCTGAATATGTACGTCTGGAGTACAGCATTGTATGGTAGTGAAACATGGACTGTGGGAAAACCGGAACAGAAGAGAATCGAAGCATTTGAGATGTAGTGCTATAGACGAATGTTGAAAATTAGGTGGACTGATAAGGTAAGGAATGAGGAGGTTCTACGCAGAATCGGAGAGGAAAGGAATATGTGGAAAACATTGATAAGGAGAAGAGACAGGATGATAGGACATCTGCTAAGACATGAGGGAATGACTTCCATGGTGCTAGAGGGAGCTGTAGAGGGCAAAAACTGTAGAGGAAGACAGAGATTGGAATACGTCAAGCAAATAATTGAGGACGTAGGTTGCAAGTGCTACTCTGAGATGAAGAGGTTAGCACAGCGGAGGAATTCGTGGCGGGCCGCATCAAACCAGTCAGTAGACTGATGACGCAAAACAAGGTCATGCTTGGGAGGGGTTGATGACCGCCCTACCTTACGGGAAATATCTAGTGCAGTGAGGGGTATACCTACAGTGCATGTGCTTTTGCTACCTGTCTTCGCAGTACATGTGTGAGTGTCTGGCGGTCTATAGCTATAGGAATGATGTAAAATGGACGATTTTGTATGGCACACGATACGATTTGTATGTTTACTACATCGACACAGTGCATGGTGATATATTGCCAGGTTGGAAATTGGTTTCATGCTCTAATATTCAAGCTCCTGCCATCAGTGGCAGAGTGGTGTAATTGAGTAAGAGTCTTTCTGTATTTGACGATCTGTAGGCCACTTTGCAGTGTTTAATTGTCAGTGCAAAATAGTGATATGCACAAAACAGTTTTTTGCCACTGGAAGTCTCATCTGCAGAAAGAGATAAAAAGCCAGACAGTTATTCTACACTGGTGGCGTCAGTAATTCAGCGGGTAAATACAATAAGAGCCAATCATAGTGATCCATTCATTCACAAACCATATTTTGTGCTGGAATGTAGGAACCTGTACATAGAGGTGAGATCGTTTGCGGTTCAGAGATGTTTGTTGAAAGCAGATCCTAACCATTTCCAGGAAGGGTAACTCATGATGGACAGGGTACCACATTAGGACCATTAGGGGGAATGCATTTGGCGTTATTCTGCGCTATTTTCGTAAACAGGTTCTGTTAGGGCAAAAATTTCCATGGAGACAAGCTGAGACATCACGAAAGCACCTACAAAAGCGACCGTTAACTATTTCTCGGACACTATACAATCTCCAAGAGGTTGACTTGGCTCTTATTTTACATAGCCATGTGACATCAGTATAACACTGAGAACCTTTTAGATGCACATACAATGGTGCGTAAGTACGAGAGCATTTCGCAGTGATGCGTCAGCCGTGCTTGACTGGTTAACGTATGCACAGCTACATGCAGCTTGCATTTTCCGTTAGGATTGCCAGGAACAATTCAGCCTATGCTATTCTGGGAAGCAATGGAACGTATTTCTGCAGTGTCTGCGAGGGAGAGTTGCTCGGCAATTAGGTCTTCACTGGACTGCAGGTAGAGAGAGGGATCGAGCCAGCAACGGTGAACACGTGCGCACGGTCCAGAGGGTGACTTTTCGCTTATTTATACAGACATGTGACATCAGTATAACACTCGAAGAACCGCAAATATCCGAAAATAGACACGTCTTTCACCTGCCGTCGGCAGCAGTAATGGCTCATGCACTGGCGCTGGCTTCCGTCCGGCTGGCACAGAAAAGTGCATGCATGCATTGGAACAGTTTGATAATACGTTTCGTTTTTTTATGTGCACTGAGTTTTTGTGCACTACATTATTTTCAGGTGTTTAAGCGTTGTCAGCATGTTTGAGTAGCGTTACACATGCATTAATTTTTGACAGTGTATGTGTTGTTTTCGTGTCTGTTGCATTATTTTGTGAACAGGTGTGCAGTGCATGATTTCGACAGTTGATGATTAGCAAGCGTGTTTGAAGAGCCTTTCACATGTCTTATTTTGACAATTTAGGAGTTGTTTGCGTCTCTGCACATCAGTGTACTGCATTATTTCGGTGATTTACAGGTAGTTTGCCTGTCTGCAGACTATTTACTGTGACCCGAAGCACATCAGGGCGAGTGTTTTTTATCAGTGGAATCAATGAATTTGTCACTAAATAATTTTTCTCTCCAGCAGCCCAGCACGAGCTAAGTATCTTTCTGCAATTTTTCCCCTACCCCAGACCGCCATCTAGGGTTACATCATGGGAGGGGTGACTTTGCCTCTGGTGGCAGTTCTGTGTACTAGGTCAGTTGGACTCCGGAACTAATGGTGAACACTGTGGATGGAAGTACTGAATCAAATCCTTTAAATAAAAACGGCCTGCAAAATAAAGACTTACGTCCATCGTATCCAGCACAGACTGAGTCCTTTTCCCGCCAACTGCTAGGAAGAGGTCACAGTCAGGTGACTTAGGATAGTCAAGGTAGCCCAAGTTACCTATTTTATACATCTACATCTACATCTACATCTTCATCTACATCCATACTCCGCAAGTCACCTGACGGTGTGTAGCGGAGGGTACTTTGAGTACCTCTATCGGTTCTCCCTTCTATTCCAGTCTCGTATTGTTCATGGAAAGAAAGATTGTCGGTATTCCTAATCTCTATGATTTTATCCTCATGGTCTCTTTGTGAGATATACGTAGGAGGGAGCAACATACTGCTTGACTCCTCGGTGAACGTATGTTCTTGAACTTCAACAAGAGCCCGTACCGAGCTACTGGAGTGTCTCTCCTGCAGAGTCTTCCACTGGAGTTTATCTATCATCTCCGTAACTTCATTTTCTGCGATTTTCTTAGGTTAGTGGAGGTAGCCATGGTGTGTTGCATTTCCCTTATGGAATTTGAACTTTGCGCCATTTTTTGAGGAGAGGAGGGGAGGGGAGAGGAGGGTTAAGTTAGTGGAGATAGCCCAATTGACATAATTTCCCACCAAAATTTGAACCTCCCACCATGATGTCATTGTGATGTAGCCGTATCTATCACCGCCATCTTGCATCCGCCATCTTGAACAAATTTGGCAACAGTGGAGAGTGGGGCTGAACATACTCTGTTCCACTACTAAGAGGAACTGAGGTGGAGTTACGAAAAGAAATAAATTGCAAGTATGTTTCATTACAGTAAATAACAACTTGATTTACAGTGGGAAGATAGTGAAGTGCAGCGATCGTCGCTAGATGGCACAGGCTGCTCATAGCTTCATGTTGCTTACTCTTGTCTACCTTTTTTTATTGTGCAGCGGTCTTTGTTGGAAAGAGCATCTTGGTGGCTCGAGTGTTGTGCGTCCACAAAGCTATGTAGATGAGGCGGCACTCTCGGTCTCTGTAAGCCTTCCGCATTGCGCGATAAGACCTTTAACGAGAATCTCAAGTGGCAGAAAATAAGTTCTTCGAAAATTTAGAAATAAAATATTTTACATTTGTATTGGATAGACAGGACGTACCTCTGAATCAAGATTCAAAGGACACACGCATACCTGCAATAAAACAGCTTTTTGTGATCATTTAAAAAATCAAAACATAGAAAAACGGACATAGGATACTATTTTAAAATTTCACTATCAAAAGTAGACATTTCGAGATTTTGGAGTAACTAGAAATTTTTGGCAATAACAGAAAGCTTCCTGATTGTGTTCTTAACAAACAAAGTGTCTTCAACCAAAACGAGCTATTTTATTTATAGGTGCTGAATAATGTTAACTAGATGACAGTGTCTTCTTGAAATATGTTCTAACATTTATGGAATAGTGATACTATCTTATGGAGTGAAGTAATACATTAACACTATAATCAGGTAATTTGGTAATGATAAACGTCGTGAGCACTTGATAATTATTAGTCTCTTTTGCGGTCCAATACAGAAATTACTGTGACAGAGAAATGGTGGAGAAGCCTAGAGAGCGTTATCTTCCATTTGAGCCTGTATGTTTGTCGTGTGTTCAATGGGGTCATAAAGTCGTTATGCGTTGCGATACAGAAACTCATGTACAATTATTTCATTGGGCTATTCATATGGCATACTGCTTTCAGATCTTGATTGGAGTAGAAGCTGCCGAAGAGCGCATGCCATGACGCAGCCATGGTTAGAACAGTAGGGCATTGCCTGTTCTAACATTTAGCAAGGATCCCTGTGATTAATTGCACATCTAACGATTGAGTTCACACACGAGGGGAATTTTTCGGTGTATGTGTTACTGTTTGTGTGTGTGTGAGGGGGGGGGGGAGGGGGGAGGGAAGGGGATGGTTGGCTCGAGAGGGTGGTTATGTTTTTATTTTAGTGCCTATAGTGTAAGATTAAGTGTTTATTGATTCTGGTTATATAGTGCCTCTTTGTTATTGTTTTAGTGCCTAACGTCATCAGTGAGTTATTACTTATAAATAATTTGCTAATTTATTACTTTCTTGTTCATTTGCAAGTGGTCTTTGTATGCAAAAGGTTTCCAATGATATTAGGAGTTTTCCGCTAAGGTTGTTCGTTGTGATAAGGTCCATGCGCTGTCATGTGTTAGATGGTTTGTGCTTACGCTTTGTTAGATGTTCTGATAAAATGGCTGTTTTCATTCGCAGATACGCCGATTTGCATTCTTGACATTCTGATTGGTGTATACCAGCTCCTTTGTACTTGTCTGGTTTTTCTAGTGGTGTTTGTAAATGAAACTGTAGTGTGTGTCTCGTTCTTGTTAAAATAACGGTGCTCAGAACAGGTTATCCGCTATTCTGGACGTCAATGGATCACCTGACGAATTTTTTAACAGACGATTGCAAAAAAGTTTGAAAACTTTGAACACACGATGTGTAATTCAGATTTCTTCCCAAATAATTTACATTTGTAGATAAACAGGTAAGAGAGTTTCCAGTCTTATGTAATTTGTGTGATAATGCATCTGATGTTATAAGATGTGGGAAGCCACCTAAGACCACACCGCTGTTGGTACACCAGGTATTATAAGCCAAAATAGCCATCAGCCTGTGGCCTGGATTAGCCATCTTTCCTGATACAGTACACGTTGCGCTTCCCGACATACATCTGTCTCAAGACTGGTTTAAGGGAAGTGAAAAACTTTGTTTCATTTTTTTAAGCTTTTTTCTCATTCCATCGTGTTCGCTGCGAAAGCCCATAGTTGGTTGAAATGAGGTATTATGACACAATGAATGATGTCACAAGGAATAATTTCACACTGAAGGGAGTGCCTCATGACAAGCGTTGCTCATTCTTCGTATATAGGGGGGAGTGTTGTACCTGGAGGATGGTGTACCTAAGAACATGTGATGCTTCCTGGTTGGTGTTTTAGTCTAGTGATTTATTTTAGAACCACATGAAGGACCGCAATAAACAGTTTCCGTCGTTTTCTATTCTTTGTGTTCTTTTGAGTCATGAGGGTGTGCTTTGTGCACGATTTGTAAATATTGATTTTGCACGTATTTATGGTGCTGCATAACACATTACAGCTCTTTAGAGGGTATTACTAGTTGTTCAGTTACAGAGCTTTGTGGAGAGTAAAATTCAGTGTATATTTAAAACTAGTTACATAAAGTGTGGGCGGTTAAGTCACACTACTTCGGTCGTGTACCATCTTATATTCCGAAGCGGGAGGTTTTCTACCATGGAACATGTGATATTTGCAATTGAACTGAGTTTCTTTAAAGTATTAATCATTTTACCTGTCTAGAGAATCGAAAATTGTTTTCGTTGCCTACGGATTCAGTTAAAAAATATTTCAAGCTAGTAACTGGTTGTGATCATAATTCTTCTAGTTATTAATTATTGGTGTGTAATAGATGAATAGTGTAAAACATAGACTGTTTAAAAATTGCATTCAGAAGTTTTTCTCGATTGCAACATTTCAAAATTTGAATGGGATATTAGTTCCTAGGTACATGAAAACGTTGTACCTTGGAACATTTTTTCACATTTGGAAAAACTTTGATTTTCCGGAGCAGGTTTTGTAATTTCAGAAAAAGGCTTCAGCACACATCAGAAAAATTCCATCATTTCAGAATGATATAAGAAAATATATTGAAGCCCTATTACAGAGGGCGGTTAAGCCACACTACTTCGGTCGTGTACCATCTTATATCCCGAAGCGGGAGATTTTCTACCATGGAACATGTGATATTTGCAAATGAACTGAGCCAAAGAAATGGTTGAAGTTACAACTGCGTCCTCTGTATCACCTGTTAATAGTTGTGTAGGTAAAGGTTGAAATATTATGGAACGTTTGATATTTCAGTGAAATAGGTAGGTGCAGAAGTAGTAAATGACCAGCCAGAGTATATGAAATTATTTGTAAATAAAGTAGTGGAGGATAAGACTGAATTAAAAACTTCCTACTGTACAACTCATTCTATTGCAATGGAGACTATTTCCATAGAAACTCTTTAAATTAATCTGCAGTGCCATCATACAGTCTGTATTAGTACTGTAAGACAAAATAATTTTGTAAAGTTAAGTCAGATTGGAGAACCGTCTGCTTTCTATCCAACAGCGGCTTTTGTTCGCCAACGTACATTTTAAAGTCACAGATTTATCGTCAGGGCTTCAGTTGCTAATTAAAGAGCTTGACTACCACGGGACTATGCCAGAAACTCATACCTGGGAATTATGGTGAATATTGTTGTGTGTGATGTTATATGAAGTTGGTTATATGTTGTTTATACTGTTATGTAACAGACTAGCCAAATTTGGTTCCTTGAAATTAATTCAGATCGGCTTTTTCCATACGTAAATCCCTCACTTATTTCCATATTCCAGAAGCTCTTCATTATTGAGTCTATGGTCAAAGATTCATTAGGCTACATTCCTCTTACGGGACATATAAATGAGAGGGGAGTGCTGAATTCTTGCACTGAAAGAACGTTTCTTTATTTTTGTGCATATAGAGAAAATAGATGCAGAGAGTTGCTAAAGTCCGTTAATACATCATGCTTATATGAAACCTGACGATGAGTTTCGTAACTATAAACATGTGATTTCGGAAACGAAGCGGCTACCGCGTCATTTTAATTAATGATGAATATGACTATTAAGTAGCAAGTGGTAGTATTATTAACTACGTCGCCGGCCGCGGTGGTCTCGCGGTTCTAGGCGCGCAGTCCGGAACCGTGCGACTGCTACGGTCGCAGGTTCGAATCCTGCCTCGGGCATGGATGTGTGTGATGTCCTTAGGTTAGTTAGGTTTAAGTAGTTCTAAGTTCTAGGGGACTGATGACCACAGCAGTTGAGTCCCATAGTGCTCAGAGCCATTTGAACCATTAACTACGTCACATTTATTCACTGTCTAATTCTTCAAATCATTGTCATCATTATTTCCGTTATGTCCTTTGCTTTACTCCTTCCCTTCTCTGTCTGACTAGTCGATCAAAATTAAATGCCCGTCGTCCAATAGAGACAAAAAATTTGTTTGCATTGTTTTACGTAAGGATGTAAGATTAAATTGCACTTTTCCCTGCGTTACTATACACCACTTCCATTCACACAAAGTGTTTGAAAATTGTGAACTGTGATAGCGGAGAAGAATATAGGGGTTGATAAATGTTGTACAAGTAAACAAATGAAAAAATACACTTCTTGTATACGTCAGTTACATACAACGCATACAACTCTGAAATGTTCAGTTCTATGGAAGTTACAGTGATGAGATATTACAAATGTAGTTTCTAGCCTATGAGCATAAACTTTATTATTACAAAATAAATGTCAGATTATTATGTACAAAACGTTAAATAAATTAATTACCGTTACACAATGAATATATTACATATTTACAGGTAATTTCTTGTGGTGCATGTCAGTTATTTCAGTTTACCAAAAAAAAAAAAAAAGAAAAGAAAAGAAAAGAAAGACAAAACTTCTTGCCTGTCCTTAGGAACGGCATGATTATAGTTTCATTAAGCTGACGGAGACCACGTAGAAGCAAAACTAGGGATGTTACAACACCATTCAGTGGCTGGTAAACCGCTCAACTGGCTGTCTGATAACCAAACGGCCAAACAGAATTTAATATAAGGTTTCCAAAAGATTAAAGTTCTCTAAATCGAAGTTTAATCACATGTATGGAATGTACATGAAGAATCCCCTATCTGTGGAATGGCTGGAGCTTCATCTGGCAAAGCAGTAAGAATCACACGTTCATCTGTTGCGTTTCTGTGGTCAAAAGTCTCTGACAATTAACATAGACTTTAACTGACCCATAAACCACATTCGTGTGGCAACTAGTTTTTAAGTTTCATTCTCTTTTCCCTCGAGCTTCTTCTTTTAAAACTACGTTATTAAGGAGGAGTAAATTACTGTATTGATTACGGAGATACTGTATCAAAATGCAACAGAAATTTCATTAAGTTATATCATTGACAAAGAACGAGCGCGTACAATAATTCTCAGTTACTAGAAACTGAATAACTTCACTGATTAGGGGTGTCTCTTCCTTTGATGCTTAAGCTCATTGCTGTCGTCTAAGTAGATTTGATGACGATATATGTCAGAAAATAAGAGCCCTATTTCAAGGTTTCAGACTGCAAACTTAAAAAAAACTGATGTTTTAGAACAGTTCTGCGTGCACAAATGCAGAACATTTGAGACGTTATCTTGTCCATTGACCATATGGTAAGTAACGGCTTGAATTAGCTGTTCCTTTTAGCAACATAACTGTATTCTTCTTGCTGCTGGTCGTCTTCTATGTCTGGGAATTTAAAGCCCTTACTTAGGCTGTGGTCCCTGGGCTGTTGTCCGGTAACAGACTGGACAGCTGGAATGTAGCCCTCCGTCTCGCCTGAAATTGTCGGGAATTTGATTCCCTTCCCTTTCAAGTTGCTGGCGCCGAAAGAGGTAAAGCGCACACCTTCTTCTATATCTTGAACGTCGTTTATGTATCCAGAATTTTCGTCAACTTCGTCTCTTGACGGAAACTTCATTTTCCTTCCACGTCTGCCACGATCACCGTTGTTGAAAACGTGAGCTTCTCCATATAGCGTGTCTCCCAGCGGCTCTGGACTCTCCGAATTGTATGGGAACCTCAGTGACTTCCCGGAGTTTCTGCAACATAGTTATCAACGTACCAGAATACTTGGAGTCTGCTTGTTTGATTATGTGAAACTACTTAAAACAATGTGCGCATGTAAGTTAGATAATGCAGGGCAAACAAGATTTAAAGACACAGAGAGAAAGTAAACCAGGAATATCAACAGACTGCTAGTTCCCGAATATGTTTAATTTAACACACTTCCAAGGTTCTTAGAGCTATGTGGCCTACCGTGAATGATCATTTCAGTTTTCAAGTGAATGTTTATTTTGTTT
Source organism: Schistocerca gregaria (assembly GCF_023897955.1). Lineage (NCBI taxonomy): Eukaryota > Metazoa > Arthropoda > Insecta > Orthoptera > Acrididae > Schistocerca > Schistocerca gregaria. The sequence continues at coordinate 86,703,760 of NC_064931.1, read as the reverse complement.
TCAACCAAACATGTTTCACCTGTTCGTATTTGGCATCATCAGTGGCCTATAAAACAAAACATAATCGTTTTACTGTACATCGTTTGTTACGACACATGTAGTATTTCCTGACACGACACTGCATTTAGGTTATCTTACTGTCTGCAGTTATATGTTTGTGATCCATCGCTTACTTTTATGTTTCTTATTGTTTCCGGGCGCCCATTGGCTCTTGTGTAGACACTACAATACACAGTGTAAGTTTATAGTTGGATGTGTGTCACTATAACGCGTTTACTACAGGGTTGAGTGAGGGATCATGCGACTTGTAGAGGGTAGCGGCGGAAAGGGATGTTGTGATGGTGAGGGTTGGCTGGTCGGAGGTATAACAGTCTGGATAGTCTTCCCTGCCCCCCCCCCCCCCTCTCTCTCACTCAGTGTGTGTGCGTGTTTTATTATTTTTCAAATTTTTTATTGTAAGCTGTGAATTTATTCCAATCATGTACTGCTATTAATTTTTTGGTCAATGAGCATATCCGCTTTTCTTTATGGCTGTCTGTGTGAAAACCTCTTCTTGAAGAGTAAACATGCCCTTTCTTTTAGTATTTTTGCATAGGACTGCAATAAATGTTTTAATCATAGGGTGGAGGTGATTTTCTCCTGTTAGATGTTCGATGTAAGTCGGAGTCTTCATGTGTTCTTTGTACTTGATATTAAAATTTCTTGCGGGTGTCCTGTTATAGTTGGAGTTGCAATTATTAAACTTTAATTCATATATTCCTAATCAGTTCCAGATCTTTTTCTTTTCCTTCACTGTTATTAATTTCTGTTGTATTGTGCTGTTTGTATTGAAGGAGAGTTTTCTGGTGTGAATGTCGACTGTGTTAGTAGATCTCAAGTATCTTCCGCAGTGGGAGGGGGGAAGAGTAAGAGGAGCCCACACGTTCCCTAATGTTTACGTATGTTTGTCTGTTGCTGATCGTCTTCTACTTGAGCGGTCTTTCTAACAATTGCGTTTCTGCTTTACTCAGTTGTTTGTCTGTGGTATTATATACATGATAAACATAACTCAAATCGGACCTGAGGTATAATGGCTGGAAACAATAAAAATAGACAAGGGTTCGAACTTCATTAGTGGCAACTATTTATTTACAGCTCACAAAAAAAGATACGTGTTTCAAAGTGTTACTAACCTTCAAAGTAGTCACCAGCATTGTGTATAGCCCGTTGCCAGCTATGTGGAAGTCGTAGGGACTCTCAGCAGTGCCAGTTGTGTTGACAGTTCGAGCGGCGCGGTCTCTTGCCCGATTCTGAAACGAATGCCTTGAAGTGTTTCTTTCAGTTTAGAAATCGAGTTGCACTCATGAGGGCTTAAGTCAGGGGAGTGCAGGAGGTCGTATAGCACTTAGCAGTCCCATCAGTCAAACAAATCAGTAACAGCGTGCACTGTATGTGATTGAGCACAAAATGATGGTCAGTTCCTGCAAAAAGTGTAATCACTTCTATCTCTAAGCTGGTCATAGGTCGTGTTCCAAAAACGAACAGCATAGAGACAGAAGGGATGACACTTTCTGCATCATTTTGCGGGACAATGCTCAAGCACATACAGTGCAAGTTGTTACTGATTTGTTCGACTGATGAGGTTGCTAAGTGATATATCACCTACTGCACTCCCGTGACTCAAGCCCTCGAGAGTTTAATTCCATTTCTAAACTGAAGGATACACTTCACAGCATTCGCCTAAGAACTACTATAAATTCGTCGGGCAATAGACTGCACCGTTCAAGCTGTCTACACAACTGGTACTGCTAGGAGTATCTTACGACTTCCACATCGCTGGCAATGTGTTATACACAATGCTGGTGACCACTTTGGTCAGTAAAACTTCGAAGTACGTATCTATTTTGGACTAGCTGTAAATAAATAGTTGACACTATTAAAGTTCCAACCCTCGTAATTACTATACTGCAGCTTTGCTCACGAAGTTGGTACAAATGCTCATTGTGTTTCATATTCCTATAAAATTTCATGAGGGTTCTTAGTGGGGCCAGAATATATCATTTTGAATGAGAAGTCGTGTTTAGAATCATTGTTTCCGTGTTTCCCGAACAAGTACAAAATAAAGCGTCCCACTCTTCACATGCTTTGTGTGGAAGATCTATATTATCTTTCTGAAATTCTCTGTATCAAGACATTTTGTAATAAACTAAATAATGTGCTAACAACAATGGTGATCAAAGTCATGGAAGGGGAACAGGGTTCGGCCCAGTCCTCTGAGAATATACAACGAACACACAATGTGACACATGAATAATGCACATTTCTTCATACCAACTAAATTATTTGATAAAAAAATCTAAGGAATTCCAGAGTTACAGTATATTACGAATGTTCTTCCACCCAACCAAAATGGAAGAGTCGATAGCATTTTCTTACATTTCCTGCATCACAGGACGAAGTAATACCTGCTTGGGTGTCACTAAAGGCTTTTAAAATCTTCGAAGCGTGTTTAAAAACATCCTGTATTTACTCCAATTTAGTATACTTATATGAAAACTGTTCTTGTTGGTAACGACATGATTACGAGTAATAGCAATGTGTCAGGGAGATGAAACTTAGATCCGAATTTTCGCTTGGAATCTATGCTTAAAAACCCTCCCTACAAGGAATTAAGAGAAACTGTGCTGCTTATACTTGAGGCATAGGTGTGCAATTGGATGATCTTTGAACTGTCAAAATTGACAGAATTTTAGCTCCCATTCTGATCGTTAACATCACCGAAAGTTATTACTGATATAAGCATTTTCTTTACAGACACTTCCATTTGCATTACTGGGAACCTGCGTGTCATTCTATTTTGGTGGGGCTCGCTAATACTGTATCCAAACTCTGGTACACGTTTCTCCCCATGTAAAGAGAAAACTAGGTGACATTAGTGCATATGGCAAAATTATTATGCTTCCTACTTTTTTTAGAACTTCCTTGATGAGAAAATGTCCAAGAGGAATAATTTTGTAACAGTCCAATTCCATTTTATTAAAAACATGAGACACACTACATTAAGAAGCCTTGCAAAGAAAACTACGTTGGAGGTTAAGATGAGACCTTATTAATATTATTATGCTTCTGCTGTTTGCTGTGATGATATGATGTGTGGTGAGGAGTGGTCGTTGGGTGACTCTACGAGGGTACAAGACGACTTACAAAAATTTCTAGTTGATGTGATGAATGACAGCTAGATCTAAATGTAGAAAAATATAAGTAAGGAAACAAAAATTTCAAATACTGCATTAGTAGAGCGTTGCTTGATACTGCTCTGTCGTTTAAATATCTGGCCATAGAGTTGCAAAGCGATATGAACTGTATTAGCAAGTGAGTGCATCATTTGCGACAAGATGATTTTTAATAGTACAACCTTTTTTCAATGAATTAACTAATTTTTGATTTTGATTACTTAATTCAAACGTCTTTTATTTAACTCAAACACATACCATATTTTAATCTGTGTTATTATAGAATAAAGCAAAAATTTTGTGTTTAATTCATTTGGAAGAAGTATTCCTAATGAAGTGCTTAAGCATCTTAGTCCCCGATGTTATTAAATCTGTATATTGAGCAAGCAGTGAAGGAAACAAAAGAAAAATTCGGAGTAGGTACTAAAATTCATGGAGAAGAAATAAAAATGTTGAGGTTCGCGGATGACATCGTAATTCTGTCGGAGACAGCAAAGGATTTGGAAGAGCAGTTGAACGGAATGGATGGTGTCTTGAAAGGAAGATATAAGATGAACATCAACAAAAGCAAATCGAGGATAATGGAATGTAGTCGAATTAAGTCAGGTGATGCCGAGGGAATTACATTAGGAAATGAGACACTTAAAGTAGTAAAAGAGTTTTGCTATTTGGGGCGAAAAATAACTGATGATGGTAGAAGTAGAGACGATATAAAATGTAGACTGGCAATGGCAAGGAAAGCGTTTCTGAAGAAGAGAAATTTGTTAACATCGAGTATAGATTTAAGTGTCAGGAAGTCATTTCTGAAAGTATTTGTATGGAGTGTATCCATGTATGGAAGTGAAACATGGACGATAAATAGTTTGAACAAGAAGAGAAGAGAATCTTTCGAAATGTGGTGCTACAGACGAATGGTGAAGATTAGATGGGTAGATCATATAACTAATGAGGAAGTATTGAATAGGATTGGGGAGAAGAGAAGTTTGTGGCACAACTTGACCAGAAGAAGGGATCTACATCTACATCTACATTTACATCCATACTCCGCAAGCCACCTGACGGTGTGTGGCGGAGGGTACCCTGAGTACCTCTATCGGACGGTAGGACATGTTCTGAGGCATCAAGGGATCAGCAATTTAGTATTGGAGGGCAGCGTGGACGGTAAAAATCGTAGAGGGAGACCAAGAGATGACTACACTAAGCAGATTCAGAAGGAGGTAGGTTGCAGTAGGTACTGGGAGATGAAGAACCTTGTACAAGATAGAGTAGCATGGAGAGCTGCATCAAACCAGTCTCAGGACTGAAGACCACAACAACCACAACAAGCATCTTAGTTCAAGTTATCTGTACTGTAATGAACAATGAATACAAAACTTTAAAGGAGTAATTTGTGGCCATTTGTGTATACTTATATTAAAACTATTATCAGCAAATTGCAAGTTTAGTGATGATTTAAATTTAATAAATGGACTTTTTTGGGAATAAGCTGGAGATGCAGTCTGAAATGATTAATGAACCAAAAACAGAGTTAAATGAATTAGAAACAAAAATAGATCAAAAAATTTTATCAAAGAGTTTCAAAAAAATTATGAGTAATTTTTAAAGTAACTAAAGGAAACATCAATTTTAAATGTAGAAGGTTAGTAGGTTTAAAAGCTTCAGTAACCGTTTATGATGCAGTTACCAAACAATGTTTAGAGAACGAATACCGAATCTCGTCACAAAACTGGAATATGCAAGTATTCTAACACAATTCAGTAACTATGTCACTAAAATATAATTAAAAGTTACGTTTAATTGGCTTTGTACTGACAACTGTAGTACTTTTACAAATTAGTTTACAAAAAAGTAAGTAGGAACAGGTTTTACAGATTATTTCTCAAAGACCGATTTAACAACACACATAAGTAAATTAAGTGACCTTCAAAACAGAATCTGTAACAAACATAAAGTGAAAAGTAGGTGTGTTAAGAGTGATGAATTATTAATTTACACATTTGAGTCTGATGCAAAAATCAAGAGAATTATTTTATTTGGAGTCAGTTTAAATGGAGACCTAGTAACTACTGATTGTAAAATAGAGGTAAAAAGATATAACGTCAATGAATTGTAAATTTTATATCAAATACACCTCAATAATCCATGACTTCAAATGAAATTTAAAGATAAAATATTTATATCTCTAAATCAGTCAGTTAAAACTATACATGTCTCTGGTGAATTACTCATGTTCAGATAACTGATTTTAGAATCAAACGATGATAACAGAATGGAACACCTATTTAAAATTTATTAAATTTTTAATCTATATAAAAGTACAATATCTACTATTTGAGGTGTAAAAAATTTACTAACGCAAGTAATCCTCACAGACTAACAACGAAAAATGAAAGACAGAGGAGTAAAGGTTTTTCCACACTATGTAAAATTGAGAAAAGAAAATTTCTTGAAAAATCTTGTAGGTGATGATCTGATAAACTCTTTCACCCCTTCAAAGATTGTTAATATTCGTGACAAAATTATTGAGCAATTATATAAAACAATGAGAGAAGTTTTTAAAGAACAAATGTCATTACTATTTGTAAAGATGATTAATGGCAAGCAGATCTAGCATAAATGGATTCTGATAACTTAAAATAAATTTCAAAAATAAATAAAGGATATAAATATTTTTTAACTGTTATTGATTTTTTTTCCGAAATTTGCTTGGGCTGTTCCAGTTAAAACAGGTAAGAAAGTGGATGATGTTTTGGGAAGAAGTATTTAGAGAAAAAAAGCCAAGAAATTTTCTAACAGATAATGGTAAATAATTCTATGATAAAGACTAAAATTATAGCAATAATCACTATTCACCTTTTACAGAATTAAAAGCTTCTGTTGTAGAAAGATTTAATAGAAGATTTAAAGAAAATATGTGGAACGGAATTAGTCTTCAGGGTCATTATAAGTGAATCGATATAGTTTCTAAATTAATTGATGAGTACAGTAACACAAAGCACTCAACAATAAAAGTGAAGCCAAGAGAAGTGTATGAATAATATTATAAGCCAGATACTGTTGTATCTAAGGGTTAAGCGAAATTTAAAATAGGAGATGGAGTGAGAATCAGCAAACTAAAAAGACTTTTTGAAAAAGGATACTCAATTTGTCAACAGAAATTTTCAGTATTGAAGATGTTATTCATTCTCACCCAATCACACACAAATTAAAAAAATAAGTGGTAAAGAGGTAAAAGAAAATTTTTTTGAGTATGAGTTACAGCAAAACAAAATATCATAATGTGTATTTAGTTGAGAAAGATGGATCACATATATGTTAAGTAGTTAGGATTCGATAATTCACACAATAGTCTGGTAAATAAAAGTTATGTTATTTTATGGATTAGTCTCTTCCTCTTGTTATGTTTCATGTTTTATGCTGTCCCATATGGATGGTCCTAAATTTTAATATTTTGTTAATAAAAATTCTTATATATAAATGTATACACTGTGAGTGAGAAAATTAACAGTTTCATATTTTCTGTCTGTATATTATCTTGATGATGATGATGAAGATATAGTGTCTAAATTCATAAATCAAATAATTGATAAGAATACGATTTTTGTGTTGCTTCAGAATACTTTAAAAACAGATTTTCGATACTTGAAATCTATTTGTCAATTTGAGTTTGTTATGGTCCCTATGTAGGGTCTGACCTCACACTTTCAAAATGCTATAGAACTGTAGGCCATTTGTGTTGGGGTTGTGTTGTTTGGGGAAGGAGACCAGACAGCCAGGTCATCAGTCTCATTGGATTAGGGAAGGTTGGGGAAGGAAGTCTGCCGTGCCCTTTGAAAGGAACTATCCTGGCATTTGCCTGGAGCGATTTAGGGAAATCACAGAAAGTCTAAATCAGGATGGCTGCACGCGGGATTGATCCATCGTCCTCCAGAATGCGAGTCCAGTGGGCCATTTGGGGAAGGATACCTTACGTGGTGCACCATATATTCTTAGTGCAATTAGATCTGCTGCACCTCTTATTGTATGGCTGTGCAACTAAACCTGTAGTTCATCTATTTGGGCAAGAACACCTTCTGGGGTAAATCATCTTTTTCCATTGTCCACTGTCCTCTTTCAACCCCTTTACAACACTGGTTTCCTTCACGCCCAATATCCAGCACAGCAGACAGTTCACTGAGGTGGGGCTGTCAGGTACCCTCTTGGTCACAGCCCCACGACAACACAGTGAGTGCTCAGCAGATGCCAGAGCTGCCAACTTCCCATGTATGCCAAGGAGTAGATGTCAATCTTCTTGGGTCATTAGGACTCCCAGGAATGGCCATCGCCGGCCGCTGGTGGCCGAGCGGTTCTAGGTGCTTCAGTCCGAAACCGCGCGACTGCTACAGTCGCTTGTTCGAATCCTGCCTTGGGCATGGATGTGTGTGATGTCCTTAGGTTAGTTAGGTTTAAGTAGTTCTAAGTTCTAGGGGACTAATGACCTCAGATGTTAAGTCCCATAGTCCTTAGAACCATTTGAACCATTTGAATGGCCATCATGGCATGTGGCCTATGCTGTGCCAGGTTGGCGCCTCTTGGGAGAGCCCCTGATCAGAGTGGGTGGCATCACGGAGAATGAACCAGAATGAGGCCGATGACGTTGTCTCATGCTGCTGGTCGATCGGCCACAGTGGTCTCCCTACTCCAGCGTTAGTCACATGGATGCTTGCCCAGATGCGCTCTTACCAAGGCTGACTGAGATGCTTTCACTTACAATACTGTTGAATCTCTGCTGCTCGGCAAAATCGCTGATGTGATCCATACCATCACTACTACCATTGTTGCCACAGATCCAGCGGCAATCCGTTGTTCCTCGCGTTGCCCCAGCGGAAGTCAGTGACTTCGCGGTCGCCGGAAATCGTTGCTGCCATTAGAGACTATAGGTGGACACTCCAATGTTGTAATAGCAACCTGTTGCTGTAGAGCTTGTAGAACCTCATTGCCTTCAAACAGCTCCGTGCACGGGTCTGCCTACTCATCAAACAACGGAAGTGGGAGTGTTGGAAACGATACTTCTCCACCATTGGATAACAGATCTCTAGTTCCAGGGCTTGAATCAATACATGACACCTTTAGGGATATCACACGCCTGCAGGTGTACCTGGAATTTCCACAGATGTAGTTGTACGAGGTGCATTCAAGTTCTAAGGCCTCCGATTTTTTTTTTCTAATTAACTACTCGCGCGAAATCGATGAAACTGGCGTTACTTCTCGACGTAATCGCCCTGCAGACATACACATTTTTCACAACACTGACGCCATGATTCCATGGCAGCGGCGAAGGCTTCTTTAGGAGTCTGTTTTGACCACTGGAAAATCGCTTAGGCAATAGCAGCATGGCTGGTGAATGTGCGGTCATGGAGAGTGTCTTTCATTGTTGGAAAAAGCCAAAAGTCACTAGGAGCCAGGTCAGGTGAGTAGGGAGCATGAGGAATCACTTCAAAGTTGTTATCACAAAGAAACTGTTGCGTAACGTTAGCTCGATGTGCGGGTGCGTTGTCTTGGTGAAACAGCACACGCGCAGCCCTTCCCGGACGTTTTTGTTGCAGTGCAGGAAGGAACTTGTTCTTCAAAACATTTTCGTAGGATGTTACTGTAGTGCCCTTTGGAACGCAATGGGTAAGGATTACGCCCTTGCTGTCCCAGAACATGGACACCATCATTTTTTCAGCCCTGGCGGTTACCCGAAAATTTTTTGGTGGCGGTGAATCTGTGTGCTTCCATTGAGCTGACTGGCGCTTTGTTTCTGGATTGAAAAGTGGCATCCACGTCTCATCCATTGTCACAACCGACGATAAGAAAGTCAGTCCCATTCATGCTGTCGTTGCGCGTCAACATTGCTTGGCAACATGCCACACGGGCAACCATGTGGTCGTCCGGCAGCATTCGTGGCACCCACCTGGATGACACTTTTCGCATTTTCAGGTCGTCATGCAGGATTGTGTGCGCAGAACCCACAGAAATGCCAACTCTGGCGGCGATGTGTCCAACAGTCATTCGACGATCCCCCAAAACAATTCTCTCCACTTTCTCGATCATGTCGTCAGACCGGCTTGTGCGAGCCCTAGGTTGTTTCGGTTTGTTGTCACACGATGTTCTGCCTTCATTAAACTGTCGCACCCACGAACGCACTTTCGACACATCCATAACTCCATCACCATATGTCTCCTTCAACTGTCGATGAATTTCAATTGGTTTCACACCACGCAAATTCAGAAAACGAATGATTGCTAGCTGTTCAAGTAAGGAAAACGTTGCCATTTTAAGTATTTAAAACAGTTCTCATTCTCGCCGCTGGCGGTAAAATTCCATCTGCCGTACGGTGCTGATCGCTGGGACGTGTGGACAATGAAAGCGACCTCAATTTAAAACAATGCGCATGTTTCTATCTCTTTCCAGCCCGGAGAAAAAAAAATCGGAGGCCTTAGAACTTGAATGCACCTCGTATCTGCCGATACAAAGTGAATCGCAGGGCATCTTGCTGAGCATATGCTTGCACCTCTGCATCTGAGAATTATCGCAATGCCTTTCGTCTCCTCAAACAGCAGGTGGAACGACAACACATACATTTTACTCGACTCCATTCTGAGTCATATGATACTCCCTTCAGTGAGTGGGAATTTCTCAGTGTCCATGCTGACTATCCTGACACATCCCACGTGCCAGAACACCCATCCAATCGGTTATTGCCGTCTTGTTTGACCTGACGAAAGCCGACGGTACCATTTGGTGGCACAACATTCTGACTACTCTGCACAAGTGGGACCTCCAGGGTCTGCTCCCATTTCCTTTACATAACTTCTCGTGACTCCACTTTTTCAGACTTGAAATTAGTTCGCGCCATATTCAAGAGAATGCGGTCCCACAGGACTCCGTCCTGAGTATCCCACTCTTTTTAATTGCCATTAATGGTCTTGCACTAGCAATGGCCTCCTTGGTATCTCCCTTCCTATATGCTGACGATTTTTGTATCTCCTTCTGATCCTCTTCTAGTGGTCTGGCTGAAAGTCGACTGCAGAGAGCCATACTAAAAGCGCAGTCTCGAGCCCTCACTCAGAGCTTTCAGTTTTCACCCGCCAAGAATTGCGCCATGCACTTCTGTCGCCATCGTACTGTCCACCCTAATCTGGTACCTTAACTCAACAGTCAGCTTCTTAATGTAGTGGAGTTTTACTGCTTTTTGTGACTAGTCTTCGATGCCCACTTAACTGGACTTCACCATCTTCATCAGCTCAAAGAAAAGCGCTGCTGGCATCAGCCTAGAAGCTCTCGACCAGTGCTTCTCTCACCATCCTTTGGTAATGACTATCGAGAGGTCTCTCTATGCCCTCAGAAACAGTGGACATTCAAGAGTCCCTCAGTTGGACCCCAAGACCTGTCAGGATCCCAGGCAATGAACTAGGTGACAGACTGGCCAAACAAAATACTGGTAAGCCAGCTCTAGAGATCGTCGCGCTAGAGACTGATCTCCAATCGGTTATGCCCTGTAAAGTTTTCGCGACCTTGGATACTGAATGGCACATCATGAGTAAGCAAATAAACTACATGTTATCAAGGAGATGAAGAATGTGTTGCAGTCATCCATGCGAGCCACACCAGGGACTCAGTTGTCCTTTGCTAGCTCCACATCGGCCATATTTGGCTGACTTATGATCACCTCTTCCATCGCGGGGCCCTCCTCAGTGTTGCTGTGGTTCCAACTTTTCTGTTCACATCATACTGGACTGCTTACTTTTAGCCACACTGCAGTGGACCTGCAACCTTCCCGCCACACTGCCAACAGTGCTCAGAGACCATACCTCAATGGCTGATACACTTTTACGATTATTGGTAAAGGGTTTTTTCATCACACTATGTGAGGGTGAGCGTATGGCCTTCCCTCCCAGGCGTCCAGCCTCCCTCCATTTTAACTCTTTCTCACTCTTTCTTTGCTATTTGTTTGCCTTGTTGTTTGTCCTTTCCCTCTCTGTGTTACTATAGCCTGGTCTTCTCTGCTGCTGATTTTAGTGTGTTTGTGTGAATAGCTGGCACAGGTCATCTGCTACATTATTTTAATACCTTCCCCAACTTTATCCTTTTAGTGTAGGTTTTCCACTTTTGGTTAATATCTTTCTTTTCCTCTTTCAGAGTGGTTCCAATTTAGTTTTATGCCTCTTAACTTTCCCTGACTCCATTTTGGGCTGTTTTTGGCCTGAGACCTGTTTGATTGTAGAAAAAGGGACTGATGACCCTGCAGTTTGGTCCCTTTATCCCCAGCTAAACCAACCGACCAACGAACCAACCACCATATCACTTGCCTTGTATAAATTTTATATCCTTTAGATTCAATCAGTTCTTCTAGAGGTTGTCTAAGCTCATTCAGTTTATCCACCATAGTGTTGTACACAGTAATAACGATTGGGTAAATCTCTTCTCTATTCAAATTATCAAGTATAACTGGTAAATGTTCTGTTTGTTCCTTGATTAAAATTTAATCAAATTCTATAGGAGAATCTTTCAAAATTTCTTCACAAATATTTTTTCTCATCTCATTTATTTCATCAATGGTATTATTGAATTGCTCACATAATATCTCAACAGAATAGGACAGACTGTTAAAGTGAATATTTTATGTTTCTTTACTTTTCTCTAAACTGCAAATGTTCTACTAATTTATGACCTGTATATTCATATTAGCTAACATAAAATATTTTATCGTGTTTAGGCCTTCTGGTGTCGTAATTATAGTATCTTCCTGAAAGGTCGTCTTTGAGACTATACCATCAACATGGAAATAATCTCTCTTGGCATACTGCTTACATGTGGCAATGTAAAAAGATCTGTTATTTTCTCATTTCTGCTGCACAACATATCTTTTTTTAGTTGTGGGCATTCTTTATATTTATCTTTTAACTGTTGTAGTAGTTTTTGTTCTTCCTTTATTTTTTTTCAAATTCTTTAGCTTGCTGTTAAGAGTGAATGGCTTTATATTCTTTTCTATAGGCAGCATAGGAGAGAAATGTTTATTCTAGGTTAAGATAATGTTTTTTAACTTCCTTAGCGTTAGAGTTATCCAAGAACATAAGATTACATTTGAAATTATTTATATCATAAGTAACTATATTTTTATAGATAAATTCTATAACATTATTTTCCTGTTTAAAAAATCATTGGTAGATTTTTCTTACTGCTGACTGTCCTTCATAAATCCCACAGAAGAAAGTAAATTTGGCTTAGTTAATTTCCCTTCTTGTCTGTCAATGATAGGCATAATTCTAAAAATATTTGTTCATCAGATACTGTCAAATGATTTTTCTTCAAATAGTCAAATATATTCATCATAGTTGATTAAACATTTGTCATAGCTATAGCAGCCCTAGGGCTGTGCCTGATGTACTTGTGATAGCAGCCATTTAATGAAAAAGTTTTATAATAATTATTGTCTTTAAGAAATTTAACATAAACTCTTTTATTTCGTTTAGTTTTCCAGGTTTCACTTTCAGGGAACCTGCATCTGCCACACGAGGCCCCATAATTCCATCATGAGTAAAGCACAAAATCTTTATAATTGCAGGCACCCAGAAAATGTCAGTTTTTATCTTTCTAATGAAAAATAATTCTTTTAAATGGAGAGCCTACAAGCCCTTAAAGTCAATGAATTAAAAGCTGGAGCAAAACGATTAGGAATTAAAGGATATTTTGTACTGAGAAAACACTAACTTATTGATCGTCTCTATGAGAATAATGCATCAAATATGAATTAACAATAATGAGATTAGTGAACAAAAAGCTAAACAACAACAACTTATTCCAATGATTCATCGTATGTGTAAGAAATTAGGCTGTTGGCAGTGAATTGCATTTAACAAATGAAATGTGTGGGGTTCTATCTGGTGATAATGTTAAAAAGGAAAATCCATTGGATGAGGCAGCATGAAGGTATATAATATCACCATTTAATAAATTACCTTATAACTTTAGGAGATAATTTCATGTTAAATTTAATTAGGAATACATACTAAGGTGTTGTGAAATATTTAAAAATTGAATAACAGAACATCAAAATAAGTTCTGTGGTTGTACATATCATGATATCAAAAATTATCTGAAGATTTTAGTAGAAAATTTGAAGATAAAGTGAATTAGTCACATATATCATAATATCAAAAAAAGGGTGAAGATTTTATAAGAGAATATCAAGACAAAATAGATTTATTTAGTATATCAAGTAATCAACAACTATCTGAAGACTTTATTAGAGAATTTCAAGATAAAGTAAGTTGGGCTCATACATCACATAGTCCCAATTTATCTTAAGATTTGTGCAAGAGTTTCAAGACAAATTAATTTGGAAATGCATATCATTTGGGATAGAATTATCTAAAGATGTATTCTAGAATTTCAAGATAAATTATATTAGGATACTACATCTTAGAATAAAGAATTGTCTCACTATTTTATAAGAGAATTTCGATACAGCTTTATTTGTGGTGGTATATCACATAAACAAATTTTGTTCAAAGATTTTATTATAAAGTTTTAAGATGAAGTTAATTTGGAAAAAAAATTAAAACATTCGCAAAGATCAGGAATCTAACTGCACAAAATAATAAAACCTAATGAAATACTGGAGCAAGCGGAAGAAAGCAAATGGTGCAACCAGGAGGCTGCTGAAGCAGTTGTTCATTCTATATGATTAATTGATTAAAATTATTGATTTATAAAACTAAATGTAGTCAATTTCCATAAAAACTGTGTTGATTAATGGTTCACAGAACATGTTTCTTGTTTAGTGTGTAGAAATGTTATTAAGAGAACATAATTCAAAAAAATTGTTGAGAGAGATCAGATACATCATTAGTCATAGCAAATAATATGTAAATATTCTCTCATTTCCTGAAAAAAAATTATAGAATTAGGGTGCAGCCCCAGCTGCTGCAGGATCATAATTAATTCTTAAAATTCCTTTAAAACCAGGATCTCTATGTTAAATAATGTATGACTCTTTCTGTACATTTTTCCTTTGTGTACTAATTACATAATAATTATATCCATAGTCAAATTATCTGAAAAGAATGAAAGTTACTTCAAATTCTCATCAATTGTTTGAGAAACAACATGAGGTAACAATGTACCTGTTTCTGTTATTTATTATTTCTGTCGCATCATGAATTACTTCTCTGAAGCCTTGTATACTTCCATCTTAGATTTTGTTTAAATTTTCCAGGTAAGTGTTTTTCTCTTTGATTTTATGTTCTCCATTTTTACGAATAGACGGTACAACTCCATGTGCAGCCAATTTTTTTAAACAGTTTATGTTCTACTTTTTAAGATTTTAAAATTAAAGAATAAAGGTCTCCCTCATTGATAAATGATGTATTTCATTTTTATATTTATAACCTCCAAATTGAAAGGCCATAAATTTTCATAAATTGTTTTGTCATCTTCGTCTATGTGTTTGAAAGCTTTACCTATCTTTTACATTCTAAAATTACAGCAACATCATTAGCTTGAAACCATGGATTACTTTGTTCATCAGTAACTATAACACACGTACTATTACATGGAAGCTTCTTGTGGATGAAGCAGCTGTTGAAGCAGGTTTTACACTGCGCCATGTCGGTGACTGATTCCATTTAATAAAGACATTTATACTAGTTTTTTATGATTATTAAAAATGTTTATATAGATCAGGTTCATTAATAAATATATTCGATTATTCGTTTCCTTTCAGTACATCCAAAATAGACAGGTTTAGAGTAAGCTTATAAAGTTTTAAGTCTATATAAATGAAGAAACT
Organism: Schistocerca gregaria; assembly: GCF_023897955.1. Lineage (NCBI taxonomy): Eukaryota > Metazoa > Arthropoda > Insecta > Orthoptera > Acrididae > Schistocerca > Schistocerca gregaria. The sequence continues at coordinate 86,688,733 of NC_064931.1, read as the reverse complement.
TCTGCTATAGTTGTTTGTAAAAATAGTGATTCTGGATGACAGAAATAAAACAATGAGATATTTGAATGATTATGGTTGCTTGGGTAAGCAGGATGATACAGAACTTACTTTAGGGAGTTAAAATGAATTTATTGTTACATTAATTATATTTCAGGAAACATATGGTCTTGAAATAACTGCTGAGTTAACTGAAGAAACTTGAAATTCTTTGAATAAGCCTTGTTATGGCCTAAAATATATAAATACTGACTACAGGACTACTATGTACAAATGGAATGAGAGAAATTAGAATAGAATCATAAAGGTGCATCTAATAAGTTATTACAAATAATAATGGTAGCATTTCATTAATGGCAAAAGTATATTGACATCCAGTGTCATCTTTAGCTATCCTGACATTTTAATTACAGATGAAATATATGCATGTAAGTTCGAAATATATGGTCGCTGTTGTACAAAGGAGCTACATGGAAAAGTCCATGTGTTAGGTTATTTGCTTTTCCCAATTATAATTAATGATACTTTGGAAATACATATGGCTGATGAAGAGTGGTGGTACTTGGAGACTGATGGGAATACACCAAAAGATAAAACAAATATATTTGAAGTTTTGGTTCATGAAATTGGTCACATATTTAGTTTAGTCTTATAGATGTTGATGGAGCAATAATGTATCCATATTATAATGGTTCAAATTCAGAATTATCTCAAGATGAAATGTATGCTATTCAAGCCTTGATGGTAAAAAAGTATCGATACCACTGCAGCCAAAAAAAAATTCCTGTTATTTCATGTGAAGGAACTGAATCTTTATGTCAAATTAAGAAGTTTGTCCACTTCTTATTTGTGAACAGAGTATTATATATTTTTTTAACAAATGTGGATGTGTATGAAATCACAGCAACCTTTGGGCGCCGCCCAGCTGATAACTAATTTGTTAACATTTTTACCACAAGATTTACAAAAAGTAGATGGAATATATCAAAGACTAAGTGGAGAAGTTGTTTCATTTGCTGGCAGTATGGTATTTATGAAAAATTTGAATACATTACAATTAATTTCAGGGTATCTAAAACCAATTTCTAGTACAGGATTACGCTGAAGTGTTAAATTAAATAGTGTAATCAACACATATTCAGGTAAAACGTATCACCCACCTTGAGTTCTTTCGCGATTAGCCTATGTTCCGAGTTAAGTATAAAACGGTTGATTAAACTAGTCAAAATCAAAAACTAGTTAATTCGTTGAAAAGAGGTTGGTCTATTGGAAACAACAGGAGAGCAGCCAACGTATTCCCTTACTACTAAACGGAACGAGCATGTAAGGATAACAGTAGGGACGGCGAATGACAGACATCGATTGTTGGGAGAATATTGGGGAAATGTCGTTTATCTGTAAAGGAAACTGCATGCAGGGCAGTAGTGTGGCTTATCTTCGGCACTTCTCGAGTATTTGAGATTCACACCAGGGCGGGTTAAAGAAAGAGATCGAAGTAGTTCCGCAGCGGGCTGCTAGATTTGTTACCTGTAGGCTCGGAAAATACCCAAGTGTTACGGAGATGCTTCGGGAACTTAAATAAGAATCCTTGGAGGGAAGGAGACATTCTTTTCGAGGAACGCTATTGAGAAAATGTAGAGAACTGGCGTTTGAAGCTGACTGCAGAACGATTCGGCTTCCGCCAACGTACATTTCACGTAAGGAACACTAAGTCAAGATAAAATAGGGCTCGTATGGAGGCATATAGATAGTCGTTTATCCCTCGCTCTCTTTGCGATAGGACTAGGAAAGGTACGGGGTACCCTCCGCCACGTACCTTACAGTGGCTTTCGGAGTATGTACGTAGATTTAAACGTAGATGCTGCATGTCTACATCTACATCTACATACATACACCAAAATCCACCATACGTTGCGTGGCGGAGGGTACCTCGTAGCACAACTAGCATCTTCTCTCACTGTTCCACTCCCAAACAGAGCGAAGGAGAACGACTCCCTATATGCCACTGTATGAGCCCTAATCTCTCTTATCTTATCTTTGTGGTCTTTCCACGAAATTTAAATTGGCGGCAGTAAAAATGTAGTGCAGTCAGCCCCAAATGCTGGTTCTCTAAATTTCCTCAGTAGTGATTCACGAAAAGAACGCATCCTTTCCTCTAGAGACTCCCACCCAAGTTCCTCAAGCATTTCCGTAACATTCGCGTGATGATCAAACCTACCAGTAACAAATGTAGCAGTTTGCCTCTGAATTGCTTATATGTCCTCCCTTAATCCAACCTGTTAGGGATCCCAAACGCTCGAGCAGTACTATAGAATGGGTCGTATTAGTGTTTTATAAGCGGCCTCCTTTACAGATGAACCACATCTTCTCAAAATTCTACCCATGAACCGAAGACGACTATCCGCCTTCCCCACAACTACCATTAGATGCTTGTCCCACTTCATATTTTCTCTGCAATGTTACGCCCAAATATTTAATCGACGTGACTGTGTCAAGCGCTGCACTACTAATGGAGTATTCAAACACTACGGGATTCTTTTTCCTATTCATCTGCATTAATTTACATTTATCTATATTTAGAGTTAGTTGCCATTTCTTACATCAACCACAAATCCTCTCCCAGTCATCTTGTATCCTCCTACAGTCAGTCAATGACGACGCCTTCCCGTACACCACAGCATCATCAGCCAACAGCCGCACATTGCTATCCACCCTACCCAAAAGATCATTTATGTAGATACGAAACAACAGCGGACCTACCACACTTCCCTGGGGCCCTCCAGATGATACCCTCACCTCCGATGAACACTCACCATCGACGACAACGTACTGGATTCTATTACTTAAGAAGTCTTCGAGCCACTCACATACTTGGGAAGCAATCCCATATGCTGGTACCTTAGTTAGGAGTCTGCAGTGGGGCACCGAGTCAAACGCTTTCCGGAAGTCAAGGAATGTGGTATCCGTCTGATACCCTTCATCTACGGTTCGTAAGATATCATGTTAAAAAAGGGCGAGTTGCGTTTCGCAGGAGCGATGCTTTCTAAATCCGTGCTGATGCATGGACAACAACTTCTCTGTCTCAAGGAAATTCATTATATTCAAACTGAGAATAGACCTTCCAAATGTCTCAAGGTAATAGGAACAAAAAGAATCCTAAATGTCAAATCATCTCGGTGGCAAGGTGAGAAATCTGCCCGTGTCCCTGTGTGTAGTGTGTTGAGTAACTGTCTGTGTGGATGAGCAGTGCAGCGGCTTACGGGCGTTGGAAGCGCGTAAGGTCGGCGGCGTCGAGCAGCAGGTCCCCGGTGCCCGTGCGCGTACCCTCTGCATCCCCGTCCGTCTCCTGCAGCTCCCTCTGCGACTCCCAGCGAGCACCAGGCCTGCAAATAGTAGTGCCGTATGTACAAACATCCGCAGCTGTCAAATCCTGCACCAAGTATCAATGTTGTATAAGACTTCGAACACATTTCTGCGTTAAAACGTAACATACGTGACAAATCCGTTGGAATTCGATTACTCGATTAATAGTACAATTTTCACGGCTGTCAATTCAACTAAGTACCTGGGTGTTATAATTACGAACAACTTCAGTTGCAAGGGCCACATAGATAATATTGTGGTGAAGGCGAGACAAAGGTTGCGTTTCATTGGCAGGACACTTAGAAGATGCAACAAGTCCACTAAAGAGACAGCTTACACTACACTCGTTCGTCCTCTGTTAGAATATCGCTGCGCTGTGTGGGGCCCTTACCAGGTGGGATTGACGGAGGACATCGAAAGGGTGCAAAAAAAGGGCAGCTCGTTTTGTATTATCACGTAATAGGGGAGAGAGTGTGGCAGATATGATACACGAGTTGGGATGGAAGTCATTACAGCAAAGACGTTTCTCGTCGCGGCGAGACCTTTTTACGAAATTTCAGTCACAAACTTTTTCTTCCGAATGTGAAAATATTTTGTTGAGCCCAACCTACATAGGTAGGAATGATCATCAAAATAAAATAAGAGAAATCAGAGCTCGAAGAGAAAGGTTTAGGTGTTCGTTTTTCCCGCGCGCTGTTCGGGAGTGGAATAGTAGGGAGATCGTGTGATTGTGGTTCGATGAACCCTCTGCCAAGCACTTAAATGTGAATTGCAGAGTAGTCATGTAGATGTAGATGTAGAAATTTGTGTGCGAGGCCACCATCAAAAGCAAATATATAAATATTTGTTTCATTCATTAGGACGCCGCTTTCTTGCTGCAATCTGTTTTCTTACTTCCGGATTCCTCTACAGGCAATGGATGCAATAGTAACATAACAGCAAAACTAAGCAACAAAACTACATTAAAATTAAAATTACTACACCAAGAAGAAATGCATATGATAAAACGGGTATTCAGTGGAATAATATATTATACTAGAACTGACATGTGATTACATTTTCACGCAATTTGGGTGCATAGATCCTGAGAAATCAGTACCCAGAACAACCACCTCTGGCCATAATTATGGCGTTGATGCACCTACGCATTGAGTCAAAAAGAGTTTGGATGGCGTGTATAAGTACAGCTGTCCATGCAACTTGAACACGATACCACAGATCATCAACAGTAGTGACTGGCGTATTGTGACGAGCCAGTTGCTCGGCCACCATTGACGAGACGGTTTCAGTTGGTGAGAGATCTGGAGAATGTGCTCGCCACGGCAGCAGTCGAACATTTTCTGTATCCATAAAAGCCAGTACAAGACCTGCAACATGCGGTCGTGCATTATCCTGCAGAAATGTAGGGTTTCGCTGGGATCGAATGAAGGGTAGAACCACGGGTAGTAACTCATCTGAAATGTAAAGTGCACTCTTCAAAGTGCCGTCAATGCGAGCAAGAGGTGACCGAGACGTGTAACCAATGGCATCCCATACCATCACGCCGGGTGATACGCCAGTAAGGCGATGACGAATACACGCTTCCAATGTGCGTTCACCGCGATGTCGCCAAACACGGATGCGACCATCATGATGCTGTAAACAGAATCTGGATTCATCCGAAAAAATGACGTTTTGTCATTCATGCACCCAGGTTCATCTTTGAGTACACTATCGCAGGCGCTCTTGTCTGTGATGCACCGTCAAGGGTAACCGCATCCGTGGTCTCCGAGCTGATAGTCCATGCTCCTGCAAACGTCATCGAACTGTTCGTGCAGATGGTTGTTGTCTTGCAAACGTCCCCATCTGTTGACTCAGGGATGGAGACGTGGCTGCACAATCCGTGACAGCCATGCGGATAAGATGCCTGTCATCTCGACTGCTAGTGATACGAGGCCTTTTAGATCCAGCACGGCGTTCCGTATTACCCTCCTGAACCCACCGATTCCATATTCTGCTAACAGTCATTGGATCTCGACCACCGCGATAGGCTAGAATCCGACCTCTATCAAAGTCGGAAACGTGATGGTGCGCATTTCTCCTCCTTACGCGAGGCATCACAATAACGTTTCACCAGGCAACGCCGGTCAACTGCTGTTTGTGTATGAGAAATCGGTTGGAAACTTCATGTCAGCACGTTGTAGGTGTCTCCACCGCCGCCAACCTTGTGTAAATGCTCTGAAAAGCTAATCATTTGCATGTCTCATCATCTTCTCCCTGTCAGTTAAATTTCGCCTCTGTAGCACGTCATATTCGTGGTGTAGCAATTTTAATGGCCAGTAGTGTAACAGAAAAAACAACAACAGTAAAAACTAAGTCACAAACAACAACACAGCGTGACCAGTCACAAAAATGGCTCTGACCACTACGCGACTTAAATTCTGAGGTCATCAGTCGCCTAGAACGTAGAACTAATTAAACCTAACTAACCTAAGGACATCACACACATCCATGCCCGAGGCAGGATTCGAACCTGCGACCGTAGCGGTCGCTCGGCTCCAGATTATAGAGCCCAGAACCACACGGTCACTGCAGCCGACGGACCAGTCACTATCACTCACACTCAGTACCATAACAACAACACACAATAATAAGTAAAATATAAACAAAGACGCGATATGGCGTACTATGGCATACAACCACAAACTTACACATAAAATCACTAACATTTTCGAAAGACAAGGCATAAATGTAGCACACGTAACAGACAGCTCTATCCAAAATCATTCCAAGACTGAGAAGAGACGTAGGCTTATACAAGGAAGCAGGTAAAGTATGTAGAAATTATAATACACCTAACGTGATCGCAAGTAAGTGGGACAAATAGATGGAACGTTTGATGTCTGATATTAGCACACATATGAGACAGGTATGATGGGACAAAATACTCCACATACGCAGAACACCAAAGAGAACATAATCGTGAACCAACCTCTAGAGAAGAACAGATAAAAATACTCTGAAAAGACAATAAAAGAGACGTTCTAAACTTGAAAGAAAAATGTCACATAAAAAAAACACACACACACTCAAACGAAAAGAAAATCCTTTTGAAAGCTGACGTGTACATGACATCAAATAAAACGGTTGAATAACAGGATAATGCCACACAACTCATTTCCCTTCAATATTCCCTGATACCCTCCAAATAGTCTCTAGGCAAAAGATCGAATCATACGAGCGCCAGGAACTTTTAACCCTCTCTGTGGCACTTATTAGATGAAATTCTATTTTCTATAGACCCCTCCCTCACTAGCCACAATCCTACTCTCCCAAATGTTTAACATTCTGTTAACATCAATGTGCTGGTGAGTATCGTTTTCCTGCAAGATTCTGCAAGCTTGCTCGAGATATCATTGAAGATGTCACTGTAGAAGCCATACGCAATGTAGACACCTTAAGTGTAAATGCAGGTGAAGATTTTCAATAAAATGCCAAAAGCAGTGTCGTATCGGCACATTCTATATCAGTGCTGAAGAACACTTCAGTGACACGTTCACCCGTATCGTAGCCGGCAATCTGCCATATGTTACGAGCCATTAACCTACATACACTCCTGGAAATTGAAATAAGAACACCGTGAATTCATTGTCCCAGGAAGGGGAAACTTTATTGACACATTCCTGGGGTCAGATACATCACATGATCACACTGACAGAACCACAGGCACATAGACACAGGCAACAGAGCATGCACAATGTCGGCACTAGTACAGTGTATATCTACCTTTCGCAGCAATGCAGGCTGCTATTCTCCCATGGAGACGATCGTAGAGATGCTGGATGTAGTCCTGTGGAACGGGTTGCCATGCCATTTCCACCTGGCGCCTCAGTTGGACCAGCGTTCGTGCTGGAGGTGCAGACCGCGTGAGACGACGCTTCATCCAGTCCCAAACATGCTCAATGGGGGACAGATCCGGAGATTTTGCTGGCCAGGGTAGTTGACTTACACCTTCTAGAGCACGTTGGGTGGCACGGGATACATGCGGACGTACATTGTCCTGTTGGAACAGCAAGTTCCCTTGCCGGTCTAGGAATGGTAGAACGATGGGTTCGATGACGGTTTGGATGTACCGTGCACTATTCAGTGCCCCTCGACGATCACCAGAGGTATACGGCCAGTGTAGGAGATCGCTCCCCACACCATGATGCCGGGTGTTGGCCCTGTGTGCCTCGGTCGTATGCAGTCCTGATTGTGGCGCTCACCTGCACGGCGCCAAACACGCATACGACCATCATTGGCACCAAGGCAGAAGCGACTCTCATCGCTGAAGACGACACGTCTCCATTCGTCCCTCCATTCACGCCTGTCGCGACACCACTGGAGGCGCGCTGCACGATGTTGGGGCGTGTGCGGAAGACGGCCTAACGGTGTGCGGGACCGTAGCCCAGCTTCATGGAGACGGTTGCGAATGGTCCTCGCCGATACCCCAGGAGCAACAGTGTCCCTAATTTGCTGGGAAGTGGCGGTGCGGTCCCCTACGGCACTGCGTAGGATCCTACGGTCTTGGCGTGCATCCGTGCATCGCTGCGGTCCGGTTCCAGGTCGACGGGCACGTGCACCTTCCGCCGACCACTGGCGACAACATCGATGTACTGTGGAGACTTCACGCCCCAAGTGTTGAGCAATTCGGCAGTACGTCCACCCGGCCTCCCGCATACCCACTATACGCCCTCGCTCAAAGTCCGTCAACTGCACATACGGTTCACGTCCACGCTGTTGCGGCATGCTACCAGTGTTAAAGACTGCGATGGAGCTCCGTATGCCACGGCAAACTGGCTGACACTGACGGCGGCGGTGCACAAATGCTGCGCAGCTAGCGCCATTCGACGGCCAACACCGCGGTTCCTGGTGTGTCCGCTGTGCCGTGCGTGTGATCATTGCTTTACAGCCCTCTCGCAGTGTCCGGAGCAAGTATGGTTGGTCTGACACACCGGTGTCAATGTGTTCTTTTTTCCATTTCCAGGAGTGTATTTCCTTAGGTAACTGTACATAACACAATCTGTTTTTATAATAAACGATCTGTCATGCAATTTTGGCTGTATATTCCTGGAACGTAGTTTAAGAAAGTCTGTTATTCTCTTGGCATACATTTTACGTCACCTGAAGCAATGCGCGTCCAGCTGTTGTGCATATTTTTTAGTGTTAGATGGAATGATTTTTAAAGGTACATGTCTTCCTCCAGAGGCTTCCAGTAGTACCTGTTCATCCTTGTGTCCATACGAGCAGTCACAAAGTACTAGTGACTGGCGGGAAATGTGGATTCAACACTGACAGAAAAAACATCTTCTGATGTTCTTTCTTGATCTTGCCACTCACACTTACATCTACGAAGACGTCTGGAAGGCATCGTTCTTTTCCCCTTGAAACACCGGCTCCAAACTTTCAATTTGGTTCTTTGGATCACATATAGAGTCTGTCTGCCAATCGTCACTGCATTGATAAACTGGTAGCAACATCGATAGTGTAGCGGTGTGTGTCACTGATAATTGGTTGCAACGTCGGTATAGCGCTTCTGCCCTCTTTCATGGCTAGCGTTCTTTCGGAAGAAAATTCACAGTGGAATTGACTCTGATCATTGTTCCACACAGAACACATATGAATGTTTTTGCTGTGTTGGCAGAAGAGCCAACACCGTGTTACTAGATAAGGTCGAAATACACGCGTTTTAGCTCACGCAGGCTGGCGTGAGGAGGGAAGAACTATACCGACGCGAGGTCTGGAACATGACAAGGAATTAGAATTCAGAAAGTGGATGTAATTTGTTTGATACTTAACTTTAATCCATTAATGATGAACGTCGCTCTTGACGGTACATTATTCACAATATCAATATCAATAGTAACTGTGCCCGCATCTCGTGGTCGAGCGGTAGCGTTCTCGCTTCCTACGCCCGGGTTCCCGGGCTCGATTCCCGGCGGGGTCAGGGATTTTCTCTGCCTCGTGATGGCTCGGTGTTGTGTGACGTCCTTAGGTTGGTTAGGTTTAAGTAGTTCTAAGTTCTAGGGGACTGATGACCTAACATGATAAGTCCCATAGTGCTCAGAGCAATTTGAACCAATTTTTTAAAACTGAATATGGCGCCTTGCTAGGTCGTAGCAAATGACGTAGCTGAAGGCTATGCTAAACTGTCGTCTCTGAAAATGAGAGCGTAAGTAGTCAGTGAACCATCGCTAGCAAAGTCGGCTGTGCCGCGGTGGTCTCGCGGTTCTAGGCGCGCAGTCCGGAACCGTGCGACTGCTACGGTCGCAGGTTCGAATCCTGCCTCGGGCATGGATCTGTGTGATGTTCTTAGGTTAGTTAGGTTTAAGTCGTTCTAAGTTCTAGGGGACTGATGACCACAGCAGTTGAGTCCCATAGTGCTCAGAGCCATTTGAACCATTTGAAAGTCGGCTGTACAACTGGGGCGAGTGCTAGGTAATCTCTCTAGACTAGACCTGCCGTGTGGCGGCTCTCGGTCTGCAATCGCTGATAGTGGCAACACGTGGGTCCCACGTATACTAACGGACCGCGGCCGATTTAGAGGCTACCACTTAGCAAGTGTGGTGTCTGGCGGTGACACCACAGTTTTCTGTCGTGATAAGCGCATTGACTACAGCAACAAATGTTAGAGCTCTTTCAAACGTCTCTACGTCGTCCTCCTTATCTTTTCGTGCTTGGAGCATAGTTGTAAGGCGTAATGTTATCTTAAATTCGTTTTTAAAATTAGTAATAAATCCCAGTGATGCTGTAAATTCTGCACACCCTAGATATCTGGCTAAGTCCAGCGTCCAGTGTTGTAAATGCTAGTAATGAACGGAACAACCGCATGCTCGCGCTTCATAAAACTTCGCTGTTACACGCTGATTGATCATACTGAACTGCAGAGTACGATTTCATTTCAAAACTATGTTCCCTCCTCTTTCCTTACCACATAATCCAGTACTCTTTTAATACCGATTTTACACTTAGGTTTACAGTACCTTTTCAGGAGTTTTCATATATGTCGAAACCACTGACGTGATAATAATCGTACGTATTTCTTATTCTGCCATCACCAAATACCTTGATGATATTTTCGACTTTAAACTTCTTATCATGAAAAGATTAGAATTCAATTTCGTTGCTTCCATAACCTCTTCTCAAACTTGCCGTATCACTACCGCTTGTAGACAGGTGTTCGTCATTATCGTCACTAGAATCTTAATTACATGTTAGTGTTACAACAGTGTCTGTTTCTAACCTATTTTTACAATAATAGGTAACATAAAACTTGTGAATGATTCATCTTGTACACCAATAACCTCTTCACGACGAAGAATTCGTCGTAACTTCATCTTAACCAACCGCAATATATTACAGGGCTGATTAGCCATCTGACGTATCGTTACACAAATAACTTCCCAAAATTCAACGTCACTTGCACAATGCACCGTCTCTTGTGGTCGCGACTGGCATAGAGGCAGGCAAACGTCGAATTCGTGATGCAGTACCCATGAGGAGGAAGAGGAGATTAGCGTTTGGCGTTCCATCGACGACGACATCATTACAGACGGAGCACAAACTCGGATTAGGGGAGGATGGGGAAGAAAATCGGCAGTGCCCTTTCAAAGGAACAATCCCGGAATTTACCTGGAGAAACTTAGGGAAATCAAGGAAAACATAAATCAGGATGACCGTACGCCGGTTTGAATGGTCGTCCTCCAAAATCTGGCTCCATTGTGCTAACCACTGCGCCACAGCGCTGGGTTGGTGTACTCAGGGCCTCTAACAGGCGGCTGCGGAGGTTTGCTGATAAACAAATATCACCGGTGCACTAAGACATCTTTAAATGATCCCCCAAGAGATTGTGGTGTACTCAAAAATATATATTTTTGAGCTCAAATACTTTCTTTGTCAGTTCGACTCGATGCCCAGACAGAGTAGGGCCACTAAATTCCGCATCCTTTACATCCCTAAATCACCAAAAATTTAATCACCTATTTTTCGTACTAAACTGGCAAGAAGTCAGATTTCATTATTCGGTCTTGTTTTACTATTTTAATGACCAAGATCGTACAAATTTTTCATCCGACTGGAAGTGTTTCTATTTCTGCAGTATGTATATTCCTTACATTATAGCTGTGCACGCGATGTTGCCAATAATTTCTCGATTCCTCAATGAATGCTCTCTTTACGTTGGTTAGCTGTACATTAGGGATTTATTAGAGGAGATGGTGTGTCAACATAATAAACGTGATTACTATCAGAATTTGTAAATGAATGAAAGTAAGTGAGCTCGAACGGGGAATGTTTACTATCGCTATGGGGACACAGGACTGCAGTTCATATCGAAAGTAAGTGTTGAATGATACAAAATTATGAACAGGTAAAGATCCTGGACGAAACGCGACAGCAGTACGTAAGTTGTGAATCTTATCATACCCCAGGTGATGAGCGAAATCCGTTGTGTGCTTGGTGTAACTATTCCAAATCCTAAGCAAAGGTGATCCAAAGACTTCTAGAACTTTCGTAAGGAGCAGGCTCATGAAGTGGACTATCAGACGGAGATCGATTTCCGTTATACAGGCACGGCTCTGGCTTCGCCGAGAGAATGTATCTGCCACAACACTCTTGAGTTTCGACGCTGTTAACATGTATCTATGTCTTAACGCGGTCTATGTCTCTCGTATCAAAAAATGGTTCAAATGGCTCTGAGCACTATGGGACTCAACTGCTGTGGTCATCAGTCCCCTAGAATTTAGAACTACTTAAACCTAACTAACCTAAGGACATCACACACATCCATGCCCGAGGCAGGATTCGAACCTGCGACCGTAGCAGTCGCACGGTTCCGGACTGCGCGCCTAGAACCGCGAGACCACCGCGGGCGGCGTCTCTCGTATCGATAACGTTTGCCGACTAGCAGAAAGAAGAATGATTGTAAGAGCCGGCTAGTGTAAAAGTGAATGATTGTAGCAGACTTGACGGAGGTACTCTCTCTTTCCTAGCGCTTATCACGTCATATGTGATATTTCTCGTTAACTTTTTAGCTGGATACCTTTCTGGTCGTCACAGCTGTCACTTAACCTAAGGGAGGGATGCCGTGTGGGCCATCTGAAGCGTGTAAGGGTTGTTCAGTGTCTGTATCTGTATATCGCATTTTGGGACGCAAAGATTAGGGACCAGCCCAAGATTTGGTGAAACAGTGGCCGAAGACTACCTAAAAACCATACTCAGGCTGGCTGGTATACCAGACCAACGTGAATTTGTCTCACATCCCTATCTTACAAACTAGGAGGCAATGCGATAACATATGCAAGAAGTGTTGAACACTTGCCAGAAGTTACACGTACCCAAATCTCGTGTTGGGGATGTTCTCGTGGAAAATGGCCATGTCACCGAATCAACGAATCCAGTCATAGCACTTATAGACATAACTAACAGGGAACGCATGATTCTAAAGCGTACTGAACGACCCAGTCGTCTAATGTCGTTGTCAGCTGCCTTAGAGGACTTCCGTTATAGCTCCGTTACGGAGGACAGAGTCAGATCTACACTAAAGAAACTGCAACATCTGCCTAATATCATGTAGGGCCCCCTTGAGGACGCAGAAGTCCGCAGCACGACGTGGTATGAATTCGACTAATGTCTGAAGTAGTGCTGCAGGGAAATGACACCATGAATCCTGCAGTGCTTTCCATAAATCCGTAAGAGTGCGAGGGGGTAAAGATCTCTACCGAATAGCACGTTGCAAGTCATCCCACATATACTCAATAATGTTCATGCCTGGGGAGCTTGGTGGCCATCGGAAGTGCTTAAACTCAGAAGAGTTTTCCTGGAGCCACTCTGTAGCAATTCCTTCTGGGATTGCCCCAGAATGACGAGTACAATGGTCATGAAAGGATGCAGGTGATCAGACAGGATGCTTAGGTACCTGTCACCTGTCAGTAGTATGTAGACGTAACAGGGGTCCCATATCACTCCAACTGCACACGCCACATACCATTACAGAGCCTCCACCATCTTGAACAGTCCCCTGCTGACATGCAGGGTCCATGGACTCACGAGGTTGTCTCCATACCCGTACTCGTCCATCCTCTCGATACAATTTGAAACGAGACTAGTCCGACCACGCAACATGCTTCCAATCATCAACAGTACAGTCTCAGTGTTGACGGCCCAGACGAGGCGTAAAGCTTTGTGTTGGGTAGTCATCGAGGGTACACGAGTGAGCCTACGCCTATGAAAGGCCATATTGATGATGTGTCGTTGAATGGTTCCCCAGCTGACACTTGCTGATGGCCCAAGATTGAAAACTGCAGTAACTTGGGGAAGGGTTGCGCTTCCGTCACGTTGAAAAATTCTCTTCAGTCGTCGTTTATCCCGCTGTTGCAGGATCTTTTCCGGCCACAGCGATGTCGGTGATTTGATGTTTTACCGGGTTCCTGATATTCACGGTACATTCGTGAAATGGTCGTACGGGAAAATCCCCACTTCATCGCTACCTCGGAGATGCTGAGTTCCATCACTTGTGCGCCGACTATAACCCATCGTTCAAAGCCACTTAATCTTGATAACCTGCCATTGTAGCAGCAGTAACCGATCTAGTAACTGCGCCAGACACTTGTCTTATATAGACGTCGCCGACCGCAGCGTTGTATTCTGCCTGTGTTTGAATACGCGTGCCTATACCAATTTCTTTGGTGCTTCAGAGTATTTAACGCCAACAAGACTCGCTTTTAGTGGTACGAGGTTTTCGAGAAGAGCACATGCACCACGTCGTTTTAAATAGTGTTAACAACGCTGTCATTAGTCTGCTGACCTGTGAAAGTAATTTTTATGGTGTGACGAGTTATGGCAAAACACGTGACACTCCGATGTATGTGTGTGAACCTGGGAAATACCTACAAAACGACAATGTGGGGACTGTATTATAGCGACAGTGACGTTCTCTGAAGGTGGCGTGATGCTCTGGTGCCTTTTACTCTTGAACTTTGTTCGAGACATTGATTTTGGACGACAGCAGTGTTACAGACGGTGGTTGTGGAAATATTTTAGACAGTTATGTGCTTCCTTCAGTGTTTCAAGAACAAGGGATTGGTATTTTTTGTAACAGTACACTTAGAGCATTGTGACCCACTTCACAGCAGTGAGGATAACAACTATGATCACGCATATACACCGACTTATTAAAAGTACGCAAACACATGTTAGAGGACATTAATATAGGATATATCTACCCTTCGCATTTATGACAGCTTGAAGTCTGCTGCGGACTCTTTCAGTGAGGTATGTGAATGTCTGTGGACAAATGACAACCCATTCATCCTCAATAGCCCAAACCAGAGAGGGTAGTAATTTTTATTTATGTTATTTTATTTGCTACCATTTACAAATGACCGGCATTTGGTGACCGAGCCGTTCGAGGCGCTTCAGTCTGGAACCACGCGACCGCTACGGTCGTAGGTTCGAATCCTGCCTCGGGCAGGGGTGTGTGTGATGTCAGGTTAGTTAGGTTTAAGTAGTTCTAAGTTCTAGGGGACTGATGACCTCAGATGTTAAGTCCCATAGTGCTCAGAGCAATTTTCTTTACTTCAATATAAATTTTGTTTATTATGGTGCAAGGAAAAGGATATTGGTAGATCTCCTAAATTCATATGATCTGATGCAGACTGTGTTTTTACCAACTAGGGTGCAGGGGAACAGAGCACAGCCATAGACAACATTCATTCTTCATTACTCGATGGGCATTCTGTTAGTGAAAGGGTGAATGGTCTTTCAGACCATGATGCACAAATTTTAATACTAAAAGGCTTTTGTACTAAAACAAATGTCACATATAATTACAAACATGTAGGAAAGTTAATTCAACACTAATAGAGAGATCTTTAAACCTTGTCAAGGAACAAGAGTGGTAGGATTTTTATAGTGCTAACACCATAGGTGATAAATATAATGCTTCCCGTCACGCATTTCTCATGCTCGTTGAGAGTTGCTTTCAATTGAAACGTTCTAAACGGGGTACTAGCAGTGAGAGGCAGCCTGGATGGCTGACTAGTGGGATAAAGATGTCATGTAGAACAATGCGAGAATGGTATCAAAATGTTAGAAGAAGTCACAATCAAGCTGCAGTAGCCTATTACAAACATTACTGTAAGGTACATAAAAATGTTATTATGAAGGCAAAGAGTATGTGGTATGCAAATAGAATAGCTAATTTACAGGATAAAATTAAAACTATATGGTCAGTTGTGAAGGAAGGGTCTGGTCAGCAGCACAGGGTCGACGGTATAAAGTCATTTCGTAGTAAAAATATTTCTTCTACTGATAAATCAGATATATGTACAGTATTTAACAATCATTTTCTGAGCACTGCTGGTGAATTAAATGAAAATTTAGTTTCTACATGGAACTGTCTTGGCAAATTCCTTTCCAAGATTGATGTCTGAAATACTTCTCTGTGATACAGACAAGGGGGAGATTGAGTTAATAATTAAATCACTGAAGACTAAGGACTCTCACTGACATGATGAAGTGCCTAGTAGAATATGAAAGTACTGTGGTGCACATGTTAGCCCTGTAGTTAGCCATATTTGTAATTTTTCCTTTAGAAATGATCACTTTCCTGGACGATTAAAATACACAGTAGTAAAGCCGCTTTATAAAAAGGGAGAAAGGGGTAATGTAGACAGTTTCAGA
Source organism: Schistocerca gregaria (assembly GCF_023897955.1). NCBI lineage: Eukaryota > Metazoa > Arthropoda > Insecta > Orthoptera > Acrididae > Schistocerca > Schistocerca gregaria. The sequence goes on along the minus strand of NC_064931.1, from coordinate 86,672,674 downwards.
CCTATTTTTATGCCATCAGTGTTTGGTAAAGTTACTGAAATGGCTATGTATGTAAGGATAACTGATCATTTTATATCACACGATTTGCTATCAAATGTAAAGTTCGGCTTTAGAAGTCGTTTAAGAACTGAAATTACTATATTCTCTTTTCTCTGTGAAGTACTGGATGGGTTAAACGAAAGGCTTCCAATGTTAGGCATACTTTGTTATTTAACTAAGGCGTTTGATTGCGTTGATCACAAAATATTGCTTCAGAAGTTGTACCATTACGGAATATGGGGAGTAGCTCACAATTGGTTCACCACTTACTTTAGCAACAGACAACAAAAGGTCATCATTCGCAGTGTTGAGAACGGCTGTGATGTGGGGTCTGACTGGGGTACGGTCAAGTGGAGGGTGCCCCAGCTATCAGTGTTGGGTCAACTCCTGTTCCTTATTTATAAAAGTGATATGCCCTCTAGTATTACGGGTATGTTGTGTGCTACATTGGCTCGGTTTCAAATAGTGCAGTGCATAACCTACGTTCATTGATTTTAGAAAATAAACTAAGGCTAAATCACAGTAAGACTCAGTTTTTACACACAATTCAACAAAGCCGGACGTTTTCATTTCACAGAATGGGCATATGATTAGTTAAACTGAACAGTTCAAATTTCTAGGTGTTCAGATAGTAAACTCTCGTTGAATGCCCACGATCAGGATCTTGTTCAAAGACTTAATGCTGCCATTTTTACTATTTGAACGGTATCTGAAATCAGTGATCGTTCAAGAAGAAAATTAGTCCACTTGACTTATTTTCATTCGATTCTGTTGTAGGGGATTTATTTTTTGGGGAAACTTCTAAAAGACAATTTTTGGCTCAGAAACGGGCGGTTCGCTCAGTACGTGGTCTTAAGTTCACGAACATCTTCTCGGCCCCTGTTCACGAGTCTGGGTGTTTTGACACTAGCCTCTCAATATACAGGGTGTTTGGGGAGGCAAGGTCAATATTTTACGCAGCGGTGTACCGTAGGTCTCTAGAAGAGCGAAGCGTTCCAAAGGATTGGAAAAGGGCACAGGTCATCCCCGTTTTCAAGAAGGGACATCGAACAGATGTCCAGAACTATAGACCTATATCTCTAACGTCGATCAGTTGTAGAATTTTGGAACACGTATTATGTTCGAGTATAATGTCTTTTCTGGAGACTAGAAATCCACTCTGTAGGAATCCGCATGGGTTTCGAAAAAGACGGTCGTGTGAAACCCAGCTCGCGCTATTCGCCCACGAGACTCAGAGGGCCTTAGACACGGGTTCACAGGTAGATGCCGTGTTTCTTGACTTCCGCAAGGCGTTTGACACAGTTCACCACAGTCGTTTAATGAACAAAGTAAGAGCATACGGACTATCAGATCAATTGTGTGATTGGATTGAGGAGTTCCTAGATAACAGAACGCAGCACGTCATTCTCAATGGAGAAAAGTCTTCTGAAGTAAGAGTGATTTCAGGTGTGCCGCAGGGGAGTGTCATAGGACCGTTGCTATTCACAATATACATAAATGACCTGGTGGATGACATCGGAAGTTCACTGAGGCTTTTTGCAGATGATGCTGTGGTGTATCGAGAGGTTGCAACAATGGAAAATTGTACTGAAATGCAGGAGGATCTGCAGCGAATTGACGCATGGTGCACGGAATGGCAATTGAATCTCAATGTAGACAAGTGTAATGTGATGCGAATACATAGAAAGATAGGTCCCTTATCATTTAGCTACAAAATAGCAGGTCAGCAACTGGAAGCAGTTAATTCCATAAATTATCTGGGAGTACGCATTAGGAATGATTTAAAATGGAATGATCATATAAAGTTGATCGTCGGTGAAGCAGATGCCAGACTGAGATTCATTGGAAGAATCCTAAGGAAATGCAATCCGACAACAAAGGAAGTAGGTTACAGTACGCTTGTTCGCCCAATGCTTGAATACTGCTCAGCAGTGTGGGATCCGCACCAGGTAGGGTTGATAGAAGAGATAGAGAAGACCCAACGGAGAGCAGCGCCCTTCGTTACAGGATCATTTAGTAATTGCGAAAGCGTTACGGAGATGATAGATAAACTCCAGTGGAAGACTCTGCAGGAGAGACGCTCAGTAGCTCGGTACGGGCTTTTGTTAAAGTTTCGAGAACATACCTTCACCGAAGAGTCAAGCATTATATTGCTCCCTCCTACGTATATCTCGCGAAGAGACCATGAGGATAAAATCAGAGAGATTAGAGCCCACACAGAAGCATACCGACAATCCTTCTTTCCACGTACAATACGAGACTGGAATAGAAGGGAGAACCGATAGAGGTACTCAGGGTACCCTCCGCCACACACCGTCAGGTGGCTTGCGGAGTATGGATGTAGATGTAGATGTAGAGATACAAGTAATTCTGAACAAAAAATCTTACATGAACATAGGTCCGCAAATGCTTCGTTAGGGAGGTATGAAAGGAATTTTAATTCTGCAGAATAGATATGCACAACGTGAACGTATACGCAATACAACTGGACCGTAACGGATTTTCTTGAAAACAATGTTACAGAGAAGTACAGTTATGTTACACATTTTTGCATAATGTTTATTTACTTTGCATTTAGTACATAAGGCGTTACAACATGCATGTTAAATGCATTCAGATGAAAAAATGACGTACCACGTCTTTTACAAGCGGCTTTAACACTTAACGCACAGATGTTGTACAGTTCACAGAACAGCTTCGAATGTCCCACCACGAATGTCAATGCACTTTTGCACGCTAGCGATAACATGTTGTGTTGCTCATTCAATTGCCTCTGGTTGATTCCTAATCAATTCTGCGACGTCCATGGTGCGACGAAGCAATTCATCTCGTGTATTTACCTTCACTCTGTGCACCTCTGATTTCATCCAACCCCATAAACAGAAATCTAAAGATCTTGGAAGCCAGTTAATAGCACCGCCACGGCCAATCCAGAGATTACGGTAGGTGCGTTTGAGGTGGTCCCTCACACGTAAGGCAACATGTGGAGGGCCACCGTCATGTTGAAAGTACATTCCAATTCGCTTGGCTAAAGGAACGTCTTCCAATAGTTCCACAAATGAATTTTACAAAAAATGCAGGTACTTCTCTAACATGTTGTGTTGCTCATTCAATTGCCTCTGGTTGATTCCTAATCAATTCTGCAACGTCCATGGTGCGACGAAGCAATTCATCTCGTGTATTTACCTTCACTCTGTGCACCTCTGATTTCAACCAATCCCATAAACAGCTATCAAAAGGTTACCGATCATGCTGCACTAAACATTTACGGCAAAGCGAACTTGGAAATTGCTATCCGTTGGAACGTGTGTATTTTCCCGTGACCATCAATGATTACTGTATGTGTTGTTTATTCCATGTCGTGAAAACTGGGCTTCGTCATTGAATGGTATGTGTGGAAGAAAATGACTATTCTCAGTTACCCAGTGACAGAATTGAAGTGGTTGGGCATTGTGGCCAAAGTGGAGATTTTGGACACGCTATATGTGCAATGGATATAGGTCTTCCACGTGTAATGTTTTTCATACAAGTGGGGCATTCATGCTCAGCGACAAAAAAATGGTTCAAATGGCTCTGAGCACTATGGGACTTAACATCTGTGGTCATCAGTCCCATAGAACTCAGAACTACTTAAACCTAACTAACCTAAGGACATCACACACATTCACGCCCGAGGCAGGATTCGAACCTGCGACCGTGGCAGTCACGCGGTTCCAGACTGAAGCGCCTAGAACCGCACGGCCACGCCGGCCGGCCTACTCAGCGACATTCTTCGTACGCTCGTGCCGGGACTTCCCTCAACACTTGCCATAATTTCTTCCTGTTCTTGCGAAGTTTGTTGATGTGCTGGCTCAGATGAAAAATGTCTACTTGGAAGAGAGCTTGTTGCGCGCGAATTGATAAACACTTTGGTAAAGACCCTGCGATCAGGTAACCGTCGTGTCGGAAAGCGCCTGTGGTTTTGTTCTCTTGCAGCGGTAGCACTACCGTCGCAGAAGCGATAAACATATCTGCGTATTCCTCATTACTGTAGACGTGTGGCATTCTTAGAAGCGCTTGTACGAACGCAGTTAACACCATACACTACACAGCTAACCGATCCGTCGCCAGTACACCACACAATGCTCAAACAACGGCGGACGGTACTACGTACGTTACATAACCATAATACGTGGTAGGTTGCAAAGCGTAAACAAGGCATGTTCCCGTGCATTGTTTGAAGCAAATCACGTTACGGTCCATTTGTGTTGCGTATATGTTCATGTTGTGCACATCAAGTTTGCAGAATTAAGTTCCTTTCAATACCTATACCTCCCTAACGAAGCATTTGCGGACCTGTGTTCATATAACATCTTTGGTTCACAATTACGTATTCTATCACAATTTAAAATGTTGACCTTTCCTCCCCAAACACCCTGTGTATATTCCTTACTGTCATTTATTGCTAACAAGATTAGCTTCTTCCCAAGAATAAGCTGCTTTCACTCAGTTAATACTCGGCAGAAATCAAACCTACACTTGGATCAAACTTCCTTAACTCTTGTGCAGAAAGGTGTGCAGTATAGTGCTACATCAGTTTCAATAAGCTGCCACTAGACTTGAAAAATCTTAGTAGTAATCCAGGCGCTTTGAAATTGTAACTGAGCAGTTTCCTCATGGGTCATTCCTTTTATTCTGTTTAGGAGTTCCTTGAAAAATTAAGCTGATTCTTCTTGTATTGTTGACTGCGTTTACTTAAACTTATGACTTGACTTTTTTCGGGTTCATAAACATTTTATTTTTATCTGTTACTACTTGTATCTTGTAGTTGTATGTACGGACATGTCCCATGGCCTTGGAGATTTGCTCCTCAATTTGATCTATGGAATTTGACGTGTAAATAAAAATGACAATAAAATAAAATGTGAAACTTATTTGATAGTCCTTATTTGTCATAGGAATTAATAACATTGTAGCTTTAAGTGCTTATAAACTTAAAGGTAATTAATCTATGAAAATATTAAAATTAACGATTTATGAATAGAAGATAGAAATTTAGGCAGACAGAAAAGCGGTTATGACATATTATCACTTTATGACACATTATGAAATCTGAATTTTTTTTTCCTAAAATAAAGTTATATGTAAAGATATGCTTCGAGGATTATGTCTCACTTTACAGCAATATCGAAAACAACTATGATCACTCATACACCATCGTATCAAAATTTTCGAACACATGTCAGTGAACTTTAATATGGGATATGCCTACCCTTCGCCTTTATGACTGCTTGAAGTCTGCTTGGGACACTTTCAACTTCGTACATGAATGTCTGTGGAGAAGGGGCAGCGCATTCTTCCTCAAGAACCGAGACCAGAGAACGTAGTAATGTTGGATGCAGGGATGTGGAGCAAAGTCAGTGTTCTCATTCATCCCAAACGTGTTCCATTGGGTTCAGGCAGTTTTATTTGTCGATTGTTACTGTCTTCAAGCCACTGCCTCACAGATGCTGCTTTATGACGTGGTGCACTGTCATGTCGTACAAACAGTCATCGTCTCCGAACTGTTCCTCTGCTGTACGCAGTACACAGTGCTGTAAAATATATTCGTATTCTTTCGAATTTAGTGTTCACTTCATCACAATAAAGGACCTACACCCTAACCACGAAAAGTCCTCTCATACCATAACACCACCTCCTCCGTACTTCACCGAAGGCACTACACGTGTTGGTAGATAATGTTACTAACGCATTCGCCAAACCTGAACCCTACCATCGGATTGCCACAGTGTACAGTGCGATTCATCACTACAAATCACTAATTTCTGGTCTTCCGCTGTCCCTTGTCGTCGCTCGTTACACGACCTTCAACCGTTGGTTAGCACTGACATTGGTACCATTGTACCCTATTCTTTTTAATTCCATATGCACGTTTAATGTGCAATCTCGACAGCTGATAGTACCTTGGAACTCACGAGTGATTCCCTCTACTGGTTTCGTTAGATTTGTTACAACCACCCTCAGCAATGTTCGACGGTCCCCGTGCGTCAGTAGTCAGTACATGAGATCGTTGTGGTCTTGGTTTAGCTGTTGTTGTTCCTCCTCGCTTCCACTTGACAATTGCATCACGAGGAATAAGCTTGGGCAGCTGGAGAAAGCTTGAAAAGATCCAGATGGATTCGTTAAGCAGGTGGCAGCGGTTCTACTTGTTAGAAGTCACCAAGATCTCCTGAACGACCCACTCCGCTGATAATGCTGCTATGCTGACAACAGAATTCTCCCTGCCTACTGTTACGCTTGTCAGCCTGCCTCTCGTGACAGCTAGTGGTCAATTCCGCATAACATAGTATCGTCCGGACACACAGTACCATATGCAGTCACATTATTAGAAAGGGCAGAAGGTTCTACATTAATCCCTAGACTTTGATTCACAGGTTGACAAACAAAATTTGGTGCCACATTCGTAACTTTTAACATGAGAAAGGGCGCTGGTAACTTCGCCGTTGAGCGCCCGTAACCACCAAACACGCACGCAAAATTTGGTGCCGCTTGCTCTCTGCCCCTTCGGTGGTGAAATTCTGGTGACAAAATTTCTTCCACCACTAAGACTTGAACAGGATACGACAGTAACGTGATAGCGAACTTTACAGACTTTGGCGATAGACGCAGGAACAAGAGGTATATGATTCCACAGTTGTATGTCAGAATGTGAGCCCCAAAGAACATTCAGTGTATCGTAAAGGTAGTGTTTGCATTTTGGAAAATATGAATTTTTCAGAAGGAAATACTATCAGACGCTCTGCTGATCATCGTTTCGATGTCGGTCTTGGTAAAAGGAATCTCAGTAGTTTTTGCTTCACTGGACAACACTCACACAATCTTATCTCGTTAGCAGGATATCTGAAATTGAAACACTTCGTTGAGCATATCGCAATATCATTCTTTTAAAGTTAAGCGATTAACCAAAACCTCACATCCCCACGTAAGTTTTCAGAACTTTAGCTGGAATTAGCATTACATTTTATGTTTAATGCCTCAGTGTTAGTTACAGTTGTCACATTTGAACACTATTTACTTCCCATAAACTCCTTTCTTCACGTGATCAAAAATCTTCCGAAACTCATCTTCATCACGGTACAATGTAGATTGTGCGGTATTTAGTCCAGGAAATGTGAACGATGAAAATCATTGGATGTGTATCAGCATATCCGATGATAACGAGATTCTCGGAAGTGGTGCAATAGTCAACTAATCGGATAAAAAGATCCTCTAAATTTCCTGAGAGCATGTCTTTCATAGCCGGCCAGAGTGGCCGAGCGGTTCTGGGCGCTACAGTCTGGAACCGCGCAACCGCTACGGTCGCAGGTTCGAATCCTGCCTCGGGCATGGATGTGTGTGATGTCCTTAGGTTAGTTAGGTTTAAGTAGTTCTAAGTTCTAGGGGACTGATGACTTCAGAAGTTAAGTCCCATAGTGCTCAGAGCCATTTGAACCATGTCTTTCATACCAGATTTCTCTTCAAATAATACAAGTCGCAAAGACTGTGTGACTGACGTTGCACCATCGGAATTGGCTAAGCATTAGTTTCATCTTAGTAATATAACTGTCTTCCGAATGTGTTAAGCTAGTCACCAACTTATTTTTTACTTACGTTTCGTTTACAGCTCAGTGTGCGAACATCTGCTTCGGAAGTTTCGGAAGCGTGATCACTATCTTGTCTCCGGAAAGGTAATGTTTCGCTGAGTAGTTATACAGAAACATCATCGAAGTAAAGCAGCAGGTGCGTCAATTATTTATTTCACCAGGAAATTTTAAGACACACATGAGCGTGATAATGAGCCTTCAGTTCTTATTCGATCTTACTGGATCTGCATCTACATCTACATTTATACTCCGCAAGCCACCCAACGGTGTGTGGCGGAGGGCACTTTACGTGCCACTGTCATTACCTCCATTTCCTGTTCCAGTCGCGTATGGTTCGCGGGAAGAACGACTGCCGGAAAGCCACCGTGAGCGCTCGAATCTCTCTAATTTTACATTCGTCATATCCTCGGGAGGTATAAGTAGGGGGAAACAATATATTCGATACCTCATCCAGATACGCACCCTCTCGAAACCTGGACAGCAAGCTACACCGCGATGCAGAGCGCCTCTCTTGCAGAGTCTGCCACTTGAGTTTGCTAAACATTTCCGTAACGCTATCACGCTTACCAAATAACCCTGTGAGGAAACGCGACGCTGTTCTTTGGATCATCTCGATCTCCTCTGTCAACCCGAGCTGGTTTGGATCCCACACAGATGAGCAATACTCAAGTATAGGTCGAACGAGTGTTTTGTAAGCCATCTCCTTTGTTGATGGACAACATTTTCTGAGGACTCTCCCAATGAATCTCAACCTGGTACCCGCCTTACCAACAATTAATTTTATATGATCATTCCACTTCAAATCGTTCCGCACGCATACTCCTAGATATTTTACACAAGTAACTGCTACCAGTGTTTGTTCCGCTATCATACACTCCTGGAAATGGAAAAAAGAACACATTGACACCGGTGTGTCAGACCCACTATACTTGCTCCGGACACTGCGAGAGGGCTGTAAAAGCAATGATCACACGCACGGCACAGCGGACACACCAGGAACGGCGGTGTTGGCCTTCTAATGGCGCTAGCTGCGCAGCATTTGTGCACCGCCGCCGTCAGTGTCAGCCAGTTTGCCGTGGCATACGGAGCTCCATCGCAGTCTTTAACACTAGTAGCATGCCGCGACTGCGTGGAGGTGAACCGTATGTGTAGTTGACGGACTTTGAGAGAGGGCGTATAGTGGGCATGCGGGAGGCCGGGTGGACGTACTGCCGAATTGCTCAACACGTGGGGCGTGAGGTCTCCACAGTACATCGATGTTGTCGCCAGTGGTCGGCGGAAGGTGCACGTGCCCGTCGACCTGGGATCGGACCGCAGCGACGCACGGATGCACGCCAAGATCGTAGGATCCTACGCAGTGCCGTAGGGGACCACACCGCCACTTCCCAGCAAATTAGGGACACTGTTGCTCCTGGGGTATCTGCGAGGACCATTCGCAACTGTCTCCATGAAGCTGGGCTACGGTCCCGCACAACGTTAGGCCGTCTTCCGCTCACGCCCCAACATCGTGCAGCACGCCTCCAGTGGTGTCGCGACAGGCGTGAATGGAGGGACGAATGGAGACGTGTCGTCTTCAGCGATGAGAGTCACTTCTGCGTTGGTGCCAATGATTGTCGTATGCGTGTTTGGCGCCGTGCAGGTGAGCGCCACAATCAGGACTGCATACGACCGAGGCACACAGGGCCAACACCCGGCATCATGGTGTGGGGAGCGATCTCCTACACTGGCCGTATACATCTGGTGATCGTCGAGGGGACACTGAATAATGCACGGTACATCCAAACGGGCATCGAACCCATCGTTCTACCATTCCTAGACCGGCAAGGGAACTTGCTGTTCCAACAGGACAATGCACGTCCGCATGTATCCCGTGCCACCCAACGTGCTCTAGAAGGTGTAACTCAACTACCCTGGCCAGCAAGATCTCCGGATCTGTCCCCCATTGAGCATGTTTGGGACTGGATGAAGCGTCGTCTCACGCGGTCTGCACGTCCAGCACGAACGCTGGTCCAACTGAGGCGCCAGGTGGAAATGGCATGGCAAGCCGTTCCACAGGACTACATCCAGCATCTCTACGATCGTCTCCATGGGAGAATACCAGCCTGCATTGCTACGAAAGGTGGATATACACTGTACTAGTGCCGACATTGTGCATGCTCTGTTGCCTGTGTCTATGTGCCTGTGGTTCTGTCAGTGTGATCATGTGATGTATCTGACCCCAGGAATGTGTCAATAAAGTTTCCCCTTCCTGGGACAATGAATTCACGGTGTTCTTATTTCAATTTCCAGGAGTTTATAATCACACAATAAAGGATCGTTCTTTCTATGTATTCGCAATACATTACATTTGTCTATGTTAAGGGTCAGTTGCCACTGCCTACACCAAGTGCCTATCCGCTGCAGATTTTCCTGCATTTCGCTGTAATTTTCTAATGCTGCAACTTCTCTGTATACTACAGCATCATCCGCGAAAAGCCGCATAGAACTTCCGACACTATCTACAAGGTCATTTATATATATATTGATGGTCCCGTAATACTCCCCTGTAGCACGCCAGAGCCTACTTTAACATCTGTAGACGTCTCTCCATTGAAAACAACATGCTGTCTTCTGTTTGATAAAAACTCTTCAATCCAACCACACAGCTGGTCTGATATTCCGTAATCTATTACTTTGTTTATCAGGCGACAGTGCGGAACTGTATCGAACGCCTTCCGGAAGTCAAGGAAAATGGCATCTACTTGGGAACCTATATCTAATATACTCTAGGTCTCATGAACAAATAAAGCTAGTTGGGTCTCGCACGATCGCTGTTTCCGGAATCCATGTTGATTCCTACAGAGTAGATACTGGGTTTCCAGAAATTTCATGATACGCGATCAAAAAACATGTAAAATTCTACAACAGATCGATATCAGAGATATAGGTCTATAGTTTTTCGCATCTGCTACACGACTCTTCTTGAAAACTGGAACTACCTGTGCTCTTTTGCAATCAAAAGACTTGCGGTACACTGCTGTTAGAAGGGTACAAGTTCTTTCGCGTACTCGGGGTAGAATCGAATTGGTATCATGTCAGGTCCAGTGGACTTTCCTCTGTTGAGTGATTTCAGTCTCTTTTCTGTTCCTTGGACACTTATTTCGATGTCAGTCATTTTTTCGTTCGTGTGAGGATTTAGAGAAGGAACTGCAGTGCGGTATTCCTCTGTGGAACAGCTTTGGAAAAAGGTGTTTAGTATTTCAACTTTACGCGTGTCATCCTCTATTTCAATGCCATTATCATCCTAGAGTGTCTGGATATGCTGTTTCGATCCACTTACTGATTTAACGTAAGACCAGAACTTCCTAGGATTTTCTGTCAAGTCGGTACATAGAATTTTAGTTTCGAATTCACTGAACGCTTCACGCATCGCCCTCCTTACGCTAACTTTGACAACGTCTGAGAGGTTTTGGCTGCGTTTAAATTTGCTGTGAAGCTCTCTTTGTTTTCGCAGTAGTTTCCTAATTTTGTTGTTGAATCACGATGAGTTTTTCCCGTCCCTCACAGTTTTACTCGGCACGTACATGTCTAAAACGCATTTTTCGATTGCCTTGAACTTTCACTATAAATACTCAACATTGTCAGTGTCGGAACAGAAATTTTCGTTTTGATCGGTTAGGTAGTCCGAAATCTGCCTCCTATTACTCTTGCTAAACAGATAAACCTTCCTCCCTTTTTTTATATTCCTATTTACTTCCATATTCAGGGATGCAGTAACGGCCTTAGGATCACTGATTCCCTGTTCTGCGCTTACAGAGTCGAAAAGTTTGGGTCTGTTTGTTATCAGTAGGTCCAAGATGTTATCTCCACTAGTCTGTTCTCTGTACTCGAGGTAATTTTCGGATAGTGCACTCAGTACAATGTTACTCGATGCTCTGTCCCTACTACCCGTCCTAAACATCTGAGTGTCCCAGTCTATATCTGGTAGGACAATAAAGTAAACGTAATATACAGATAAAAAGTTTAAGGTCTGACAGATTCCTTCTGCGTGTATGTATCATTCTAACAATAGTAACAATTCTGTGACATGAATGCACTGTATAAACAGTATCATGATGTAGCATTTCTTTTCAAGCTGTTGCTCCAGTGGAAGGACGAAACACAATTTTGAGACACTTAGAAGACACTCAAATCACAAAAGATCATATTATCCTACAAATGATTATTCTTCCTTTTCTCAGAAGTAATTTTGTAACCGAATATTCGTTAAGAATGAGCGTCCTGAGAGCTGTTTCCTCGTTGTCTACTTTTTTCTATGGGGAACGAAGTAGCGGATTCCCTATCTTTTAAACCAGTGCTAGATGAAATATTACAACCATATACGACTGCGTAGCAACTTACGGGTATTTTCGACCATGTCAAGTATGGTTAGTAACAGACCAAGGAAGCAAATAAAACTGTTTCGTCAGAATGGGAGACATTTGACGGTAAACCAATTAGAAGCTCTGGCAGCTGGGCAATTTCACATGACGCGATCGATCACACTTGCAAAGACGGTGGTTCACCCATATAGCACCCTCAGAGGAGTTTACACGAGTTCGTTTCGTTTTAAGCACGCACCACGCAGCTGGCCTGCATCGCCTTTGTGCTGAGTGACGTGTCGCGTAACAAACATGGAGCTAGGCTGAGTCTTGTTCCCGCAGCCTGCGCCGCTGACAGAGCACCTTTAACAGCAGAAAAGAAAAGCGGTCCAGAGACGGAGAAGGCGTTTGCTTCTCTCATACTGACAGGTTTTCAACAATTCTCAGAATTTAGTTCAAAGCACAGAAAGTTATCCTATATGTCGTTGTAAAAGTGTCCTTTCGGCGAGACTATTTATTGCAATTACTTTCTTATTTATTACAGTATTAATTATATGTGCATACCAATTCTCCTTACCATTATGGTTTAGTAATGCTGTGATGATAAGCGCTCATGAATGAGATTAAACTGCGTAGAAGAGTTAAAAATTGTAGAATAATAAAAAAAAACGTAGTTCGTAAAACTTCTTGTGAGTAACACACATTAAGAAACATATAATGAAAGCTTGTGATGAGTCAGTTCTTAAACGCTGGATAACAGGAAGGAGGCCCTTAATAATAAATTATTAAAAGACAACAACAGACAAATTAAGTTGTTGTATATCCATACTTGTGACTGGAAATCTGGGGGACTACGGCCGTTCACTGAACACCTACAGACGTCCTTATGATGTTATTTGTTGTATGGCTACCAGTTCAGGCGCTTCAGTCCACCCCCTTCAGATCTTACCTGATGCTGAATAGGTTAACACCATCCGTATACAGATGAATCAATGGCCAACATAACTGTTTTCCACAAACTACGTATAACTGTGATATTGTCTCTCCAATGATAAACTGTCAACAGTTGACAGTTGACACTTGACAGTTTTTAAGCGTCGTGTATACCTACGATGTTAACCCCTTCTGCATCAGCTAAGGCCTGAAAATGGTGCACTGAAGTGCCGAAACTGGTAAAGTGCAATAAATGACATTATAAGGACGGCTGTAGCCGTTTCATTTTCTTATAACAATATATTCATGTAGCCAGCTGACCACTAAACAGAAAAGAATGTACCAGTCACTCTTCAACGCAATAAAGCCTCCAACCCAACAACACAGACTAGAGTTTGGACAATTCATGAAATATTAGAACACTAACCACACTCTTATCGTGACTGACTATAGTACAGGGCAGTTCCCCACTTAAATTTAGTATTGCCTCCTCTTCAGAATACACAGGGTGAGTCATTATTGAGTCATTATAACTCTGAAAATATGATAGGAGCTGAAAAGTTTGTGGGACCAATGTTGCATGGGACAACGGGGGCCATAATATGACGTTGGTTTTTTGTTGCTAGTTGGGATCACTTCAGAGATATGAAGGTCAACTTTGTTGTTTTTTTTAATGGGTTGCTATAGTTTGGTACTTATATTCTAACAGCGGCTGTCGAGACGAATCCAATGATATGTAACAGTAAGGTCTTTTAGGGTCAGTGAAGGTCAAAAAGGTGGTATGAACGCCCATTTACACAAGGTGTTCGACGTAATGACCATTGGTATAGAAGCAGTGCTGCCATCATGTATTGACTGGTATTCCTTATCACTTCGGTTCTTGTCAAAGCACGTTCTCTGAAAATTCTCTCTCATATATGGTGCAAAAAGTAATATCTAACGCACCATTGACATGTAAGCACCATTTGACGGATCTGCAATACAACACTAACAGCAACAGTAAGAATAGTATTGTCAAATCAAGCGAATGTGAGTTATGTATTGATATGTTTCTCATTTACGGAAAATGCCAACAAAATTCAATGAGAGCAAGAGACATACGCTGGAAGATATCCTGACTTACTCACCCTACACGACGTACTTTTAAATATGTGTATGATAAATGGAGAACAACTGGAGCTTTAAAGCATCGGAAAAAAATCCGGAAAAGGAAAGTTACTAACGAGGAAATGGAAATTGATAATCTTGCCACTGTGGTTCGATATCCTTGTTTTAGTTTGCGTCAAATCGCAAGGGAATCTGGCATGAGCCAGAGTAGTGTTGTTCGTGTTATGCATCGCCATAATTATCATCCATACCATATCAGTCTCCACCAATTCTTCAATTTCAGCTTCAGAGGGATGAAAAATTTATTAATTTGATTCTGTTTACTGACGAGTCTATTTTCAGGAACCATGGAAATGTTAATTTGCGTTATTGGGCAACTGAGAATCCATGTTGACTGCGGCAAATTGCACACCAAAAACCGTGGTTGGTGAATGTATGAGGTGAGATTCTGGAGGACAGAGTTGTAGGGCCCTACTTCATCGAAGGAAATCTTAATGGTAGGAAGTACACCATATTCCTGCAAGAAACATTAGGTCTTTTATTGGAAGAAGGAACAGAATGTTGTATCAACACGATACGAGTCCGCCACATTTTTCGCTGATGGCTGGAAATGAGTTGCAGGGACAACGCTCAAATCTTTGGGTTGGGCGCGAAGGAGATGTATCGTGGCCGGCTCGTTCTCCAGACTTAACGCTTCTGGATTTTTCCTTGTGGGGATTCGTAAAAGACATTGTTTATAAAGACATTCCAACTACACCTGAAGATATGCTAGAGAGAATTGTCAGAGCATGTGCTTCGATAAGTGCCGATGTGATAAGGAATACAATTCAATCCATGATAAGAAGATTGCAGCACTGCATTGATATCAATGGTCATCACTTCGAACACCTTCTGCAAATTAGCGTTCATGCCACCTTTGAGACCTCCAAAGACCTTACTGTTACATATCACTGGATTCGTCTCAACAGCCATTTTCAGAATATAAGTACCAAACTATAGCATCCCATTTAAAATAACAAAGTTGAGTTTCATATCTCTGAAGCCACGCCACCTAGCAACAAAAAACCAACGTCTTATTATGGCTCCTGTTGTCCCATGCAACTTTTGTCCCACAAACTTTTCCGCTCCTATCATACTTTCGGAGCTATTCTTAGTGGCAATATTTAGTGACTCACCCTATATAACACACTCTGTTACAGTTATGACATCGACATACGCACTCAACAAACTGGTGGGTCCTCACGCTGCAGGAAGAAGCCTTGGATCAGGGGAACCTTGACTCCTAGCCAGACGGTTAAGTGCTATTTCATTCTTTCTCTGTGACCGGAAAGAGCAATGTTACAGCCAGACGATTGGTTGCCGTGCTGGGATATTATGATTGCACGTAACACTATATGGCGCCTAGAGCTAACGTGTTCTGCACTTACAGTACGAGAGAGAAAATAAGCGGCCCACAATGCTATACTCAAGAACATTTTTGTAACGACGCTAACGTGTTCTGCACTTACAGTACGAGAGAGAAAATAAGCGGCCCACAATGCTATACTCAAGAACATTTTTGTAACGACGCAACTTACTCTGACTCACACGTCTTAGTAATGGCCTTCATATGTTTCATTATTTGAAGGTAAAATTTTTGGCAGTATCTTACAAAATACATTTTAGTATTTCGTTTAAAAAATTAGCTACCTCAAGCAGCTCATTATTGTATCCTATTGTGTACTTTGTCTATTAAATGCCTGATTTTTATGTTCAAGGAGAGCAACTCATCTTACAGTTCGTAGCTGACAGTCTCTTATTCGTTAGCGTAATAGATATTTGCCCTTCGGATCAAAAATTACGTTAGGTATTTATCGACATCCTGACTTTCGTGTCAGCTTAACCTGACGGTAATTCAGGTAAATAGGTTTTAATTTGCTCTGTAGCAATTACTGTTTACTTATTTACGCTTTATTTCGGCATTTGCACACACATCAAAAAGTTTTGCATCACCTCGGTTCCGAGAGTTTCGAAACCTGTACAGAAAATTGGAATAGAGATCAACATAAACACCATATCCGCCTTTTTTATTGCTCATGAAACCCACGTATTGCATATTGTACACTATACAGCGAGAGCTTCAGAGGTGATGGTCCAGATTGCTGGACACACCGGTACTACTAACTGCCAGTAGCAGGTCCTCTTGCGTTGATGCATGCCCGTACTCGTCGTGGCATACTATGCACAAGTTCATCAAGACACTGTTGGTCCATATTGTCCCACTCTTCAACGGCGATTCGGCGTAGATCCCTCAGTGTGGTTGGTGGGTCACGTCATCCATAAACTGCCCTTTTCAATCTATCTCAGGCATTTTCGATAGGGATCATGTCTGGAGAACATACTGGCCACTCTAGTCGAGCTATTTCGTTATCCTGAAGGAAGTCATACACAAGATGTGCGGCGCAAATTGTCTTCCATGATGACGAATGCCTCGCCAGTATGCTGCCGATGTGGTTGCACTATCGCTCGGAGGATGGCATTCACGTATCGAACAGCCGTTACGGCGACTTCCGTGACCACCAGCGGCGAACGTCGGCCCCCATAATGACACCCCAAAACAGCAGGGAACCTCCACCTTGCTGCACTCGCTGAACAGTGTGCGTAAGGCGTTCAGTCTGACTGGGTTGCCACCAAACACGTCTCCGACGATTGTCTGGTTGCACCGCGCTGCATGGTGTCGTGGTTCAAAGATGGACCCCGCCATGGACGTCGTAAATGAAGTTGAGCATCATGCAGCCTATTGCGCACATTTTGAGTCCTAACACGACGTCCTGTGGCTGCACGAAAAGCATTATTCAACATGGTGGCGTTACTGTCAAGGTTCCTCCGAGCCATAATACGTAAGTAGCGGTCGTCCACTGTAGCAGTAGCCCTTGGCCGGTCTGAGCGAGCCATGTCATCGACAGTTCCTGTCTCTTTGTATCTCCTCCATGTCCGAACAACATCGCATGGTACACTCCGAGACGCCTGGACACTTCCCTTGTTTAGAGCCCTTCCTGACACAAAGTAACAATGCAGACGCGTTCAAACTGCGGTATTCACCGTCTAGGCAAGATTGAACTACAGACAGCACGAGCAGTGTACCTGGTGGAATGAATGGAGCTGATCAGCTCTTGGACCCCCTCCGTCTAATAGGTGCTGCTCATGCATGGTTGTTTACATCTTTGGGCGAGTTCAGTGACATCTCTGAACAGTCAAAAGGGACTGTGTCTGTAATACAATGTCCACAGTCAACGTCAATCTTCATGAGTTCTGGGAACCAGGGTGATGCAAAATCTTTCTTTATGTGTGTACTTCTAGGAGTTCTAGATGAATAAAATGTTTATTAAATATAAAGGCTAGTGAAATGAAAACGAGGCAGATGAGAAAAAAGTAAGTAAACTGTTGGCTATTTCAGAACTAATCGCCATAACTGTTAGTACATTTATACCTCTGTGAGAAAAGACGGTGACTGCCTTCATGGAAATATGTTTGCTGATTGTAGCTGGGCATGTACCTTTTCGTCCAAAGCAAATCGACAGTCCCGAAAGTCTTCGTTAAGGGCTCCAAAAACATGGAAATAGGAAAAGATAGGGATTGTATGTAGGACGTGTAGGGCTTCCCAGCGAATCGTTTATAGCTTATTAGAAACAACCTTGGCAACATGTGGGCGGGCCCACAACAAAGGCAACATGGTGCATTCTCACTACCAAAAACTCCTAAATCTAGTAGCAAATTTTGCTTGATATCCCGCACTATCGAACTTTTGATAAGAAGCGCAAATGTGATACGAATGCTTTTCGGAAATCGAGAAATACTGCATCTACTTCACTGCCTTGATTCACGTCTTACAAGGATGCGTTTGAGAAAAGTGGGACCTCGATTGCTGATTTATAAAGGAACACTTGGTAACCGACTTCAGCGTTGCTGCTTATGCTTTGCTACCCTTAGTTTCAGCCCCTGTCTAGTGCATGATTATCTGGATCTTAAGTTTGGTACCTCTAACATCCTTTACATATTACTACATTTCTTTGAGCTTTGTGAGACATCATTTGATAATATTTTGCTACGGTACTTATTGAAGGCTTCACACGTTGCCTTCCTTACAGCCAAGTAGGTTTATACCAGCATCTTCCTATCTCCATACCTATGCTTTGTTTTACATCTGTTATGCAATATCTGTTTCTTTAGAAGTTTCTGTATAGTGGCTGTATACCATGCAGAATAACTAAAGCATATCTTAATACAGCAGAGAGTTCTCCAGGTCACATAACCAATCGCAAGTGATCTTCTTGCTAGATCTCCTGAGGTCTGAGGTGAAGACCCAGAGCTTCATTAACAGAAACGTGATATATCTGTATAAATAACATGTTAACATGTCTTCAGCCGTAGATCGTCCATTGATGGTGCCTCTGCACCCAGTTTAAAATGCCAATTTTATGAACAAGAGTGAGTTAGAGTCTCTTGCTAACAAACTAGAGATTAAAAAGTTGCCTTTTGAGGCCGTTGCTGTAGCACAAATTCTGATATGTCAGCACCAACATTTAGGCAACGGATTAGCGTTGCATTAGTGTCTTCCAATGTACTTTTGGTAAAAGAGGAAACGTGAACTTTGACGAAGCTATTACCAAATACGTCTAGACGGGTCCAACATGCTGTTACTCTTTTCTATGCTGCCGAAGGACAAACTCCAGTAGAAATCCATCAGAGGACGAAGAAAGCGTATGGGCCAACATCGCTGTGGAATGGTGCGCGATGAGTGGTGCTGCTGCTTCGTGGTAACGTACGACCGCGTAACGTGGAAGTTATGACGGCTCAATTGAGAGACACTTGAGCACCTGCCCTACAGTCAACGATTCCTGTCGGACCAGGACGTGCAGCCGGCCATTAAGGACACCTTCGCGCAGCAAGACACGGTGTTTTACCGAACGGGTCCTGATTCGCAGAAGGGATTCTGTGAAGTTTGGGAGTTAGGAGACGAGGTACTGGCAGAATTGAAGCTGTGAGGGCGAGTCGTGAGTCGTGCTTGGGTAGTTCAGCCGGCAGAGTACTTGCCCGCGAAAGGTAAAGGTCCCATGTTCGAGTCTCGGTCTAGCACTCAGCTTTCATCTGCCAGGAAGTTTCATCTTCAACCTGGTGTGTCGGTGGGATAAAGGCCTCAGTGCTCATGGCGACTTTCCTTGATTGGTATACCGATTCTGCACTGTATGACCTTCGAACGGAAACTTTTTCATCGACCTTTATAAGATGGAGAAACACCAGCGTAGACTCCCTAAAGAAATTGCTGCCTTGTATTGCAAGGACTTTTAATTTCGAGCCAAGAAACACGCGGGCGGTCACGATTTTCTTGTGGATCTGTGCGTAGGCCAGTGCTGATACATCAGGACGGAACACAGCTATACTTCATCGCAACTTTCTTCACAGAATAACCTTTGATACTATCGAAGGTAATTATTCTCTTTTATCACCCTTTATGCACACCGAAGAAAACAGTTCTTACGCTGTACTGCCTCATCGTACACTCTGAACAATTTTAATTAGATGAAATTAGCTCCACCTTATTCCACGACACATTGTTTATTGTTCCTTTGATGAGCTACGCGACTAAAGTTTTGATTCTACGAGCTTACGAGGGGCAGACGAAATGTTCTCAGTCTAATGTCAATGAAATTTTACGTTCATTATCGTGACAGACGGCAAGTCAGATAGCTACCTGGTGGGTAGGAGAGTTTTGTCTGTTCGGCTTCTTGAGGTTGTTGTGCTTCATGCATTTCTTTCAAATGAACAAACTGGGTTAAAGTGTCGCTGAAGAGACACTTCCGCCATTTATCGTCAACGAAAATTCATCCAATGTTGTTGAAAGTTTCTACGTAGTCAGCTACTTCATTTAAGAAATGGAGAGAGTTTTTAGGTGGCTACACTTTTATTGAATATGATTCGCATGAAAACGTTCTGAAACTTCCAGAACAGAGGAACGTTGTGTGAAACAGCTGAACTGTAGTTATACCAAAGGAGATAGTAAGGTATGTTTATGTGAAGCATTAATCATGAAAACATTTCTCTCAAAATGAGTGCTCGATACATTGCAAGTTGAACAAAAGAAAATGTGACAGTAAATTACATAGTAATTTTTGAACCATATTAGACATAATACTGCTGATTTTGTGTGCCACTTCGTTACTGCAGATAAAAGGTTGGTTAATTACATCATGTCGTAGAGTAGACAACAGTCTAAACAGTAACAGACACTCCACTGAAATTGGCAAAGTCGATGCGATATACAACTTTTCACGAATGTCCTTTGGGAACTAGAAAGCCCAGGGATATGCAGTACGATTTGTTTTAACATCTATCTTGCTTAACATATTTGGTAGCCTCTCATTGCCACTCATTCTGAGATCCAAGGAAGTATGTTGAGTGATTTGCTGTAGGTCATAAAGCTGGGCCAAAATGTAAACTGCTGCCCATTATAACTGTAGGCACCATCAAGGGGCAAGGCTGACTTGCTCACACATGTAGTTCAGAGCATCAAACAAAGTACAATAGAGAGGAGTATTGCCATATACGTTCTGTGTATAAGGAAAGATTACTTATCAGGTTTCTCGTTCCGAAATCGCATTTGGGTGTTTGTTGTCTGTGAGAGTCCGCTTCAGCAGCTGAGTGACGAGCTGTTGGATGTAAACTATGGGAAAGTGTAGTTCGACAACACCAATCTAACGCTAAATCCTCCCTGCAGAAAGTGTATGTTACAGACCCACACAGATTAATTTGTGCAGATAATAAGGCAGTCTGGTAGTGGATAAGGAAGAAATTCGCTTTAATTGCCAGAATGAGCCCTGCTACAATCGACTTTAACATTATTTTAGAACCTGATTGCCTCATATTCCCAGGGACAAAACCCCGGTCGTATGCTTGGCACGTGGCTCATTTCACTTACCAGTCGCCGGCCGTGATGGCCGAGCTGTTCTAGGCGCTTCAGTCTGGAACTGCGCGACCGCTACGGTTGCAGGTTCAAATCCTGCCTCGGACATGGATGTGTGTGATGTCCTTAGGTTAGTTAGGTTTAAGTAGTTCTAAGTTCTAGGGGACTGATGACCTCAGTGCTCAGAGCCATTGGAACCATTTGAACTTACCAGTTGATTACCACTACTCCGGAAGTATTAGAGTACCAATCCTATCTGCAACAGCAACATTGTATCATACGACAAAGGTGCGCCAAAAAATATGTTGAACGGTTTCACAAATATTTAATCACCTCTCTTGGTTTGCATTGACGAAAAATACAAGCTGAAATTCAATGAGGCCTGACGACACTCTTGGAGTGTCAATGGTCGGCTTTTATTGCTCCAGAGCGAATATCAAAATCGCGAAGATGGAACGGCTTTTATTAATTTTATTTTTTTCCGTGTTCCACATGGAGAAATTTAATTCTCTGAATTAAGATTAATAACGGAAATTGAGAGAAGGAAAGAGAGAAAAAGCACTCTAAAGGAAACAGCGTGAGGAAAAAAACATGAAAAGAGGAGCTGAATGGTCAGCATAGACTGTTACTATGTGGAGGACCGCGGTTCGTTTCCTGATATTGCCAACGATTTTTCCTTGGTGGGAGGACTGGTACAGGGTGCACTCTGTCTCGTGATGCCAGCTGAGCAGTTACTTGTATAAGAAGCAGCGGCTTGAAGGCTTGGTGAAACGGCAATATGGCTGACCACATACCCTTCCATACAGCATCTATATGACGTAGAGTGGCGGAGAATGACCCAGAGCTCGTCTGATATTCCTTGGGACTTCAGGGCGTAGTCGAGAAGCTCGGTCTTTTTTGTGTGAGAAGACGGTTTTTTGTGTAAGAAGGAGAAACTCTACCAGCACGTTTCGTTACTCGACACGGCATGTTTGTATTCCACAGGGATATTGCTTGTCGCGTTGGTGGGGATCCTACCTCTCTCATACGAATATGGAACAGATGCGTTCAGGAATGCCATGCTCAACGACATATAGGATTTCATGCGCCCCATGTGACTAGTGCTCGAGAGGACAGTCATCTTGTGCACTCAACCGTGCAGGATCGTACAGCCACGTCAGGTAACTGGAATCAGCATATGACTTCGTTTGCAGTAAAGACAAACATACACAAGGTGCACCAAAGACTGTCACCACACTGACGACAATGGGAGATATCCACGACTTGACCACAGAGAGAGCCGCTCCGCCAGTAGAGCGCCCAACGACGGCACAAGGCACAGCTCTAGTACCATATCGTCTTGCTTTCGTTATAGTCATACGGGATGAGAAGTCGTGTGTGACGGTGTGATATGCAACTGGGTATACGGCATGGTGACCTGTGATTCGCACAGCAGGCAATCTGAACATCAGGTGTTACATTTCTGACGTATTGAGGCCGGCAGCTGTACCGTAACTTCGAGGTCTCTGTGAGTAGTCTTTCACCAAGATAATGCAAGCCCGAATGTTTGTCGTGGTTTTTATGACCTTCCTTGGATATAGATGGTGCTGCAAAGTAGCAGCTACATCTCTCACTGATTGAAAACATCTGCTCATTATTTGACGAGAGGGTGGCAGTCTCTGTCTCGCCAACCACAACTGATAAACTTCGGAGTAGAGCTGAGGAAGCATGATATGCCGTACTCCTGTGGGCTGCAGATTCCTCGACAAGCGCCATAGCGTTGTGGGGTTTCGAGTGCCGTAAATAGGTCAGGAGTCCATTCCACGCAGGAGGCGGCTACACGATTAGCAAGGGCTGTGTGGCGTGGACTGGGTAATTTTTTAGGTTAGAGGTTCTCGCAGAAACACAAAAAGGCTTTAGTCCCAAAGAGGACACAGGAAGAACGTAGCTCTAAGAACCATACGTATAGCAGTTGTAAATTGTCGTAGCTGTGTTGCTAAAGTACCAGAGCTCCAAGTGGTAATAGAAAGCACTGTTGCTTAAATCTCTATAGATACTGAAAGCTGGCTAAAGCCGACAGGAAGTTCAACCGAAATGTTTTCGAAGGATCTAATGGTGTTTAGAAAGGATAGGTTAAACACAGTTGGCGGTGGCGTTTGTGTTGCTGTTAGAAGTAGTTTATCTTTTAACGAAATTGTAGTAGATCATTCCTGTGAACTAGTATGGGAAGAGGTCATTCTTGGCAACCGGAATAAAATAATAATTCGGAAATTTGTGGTAAGGTCTTGTGGGACCAAACTGTTGAGGTAATCGAACCCTAAGCTTACACACCACTTAATCTAATTTAAACGAACTTACGCTAAGGACAACACACACACCAGTGCCCGAGGGAGGACGCGACCCACCTACAAGGAGAGCTGCGCGAACCACGGCAAGGCGCCCTAACCGCGCGACTACCCCGCGTGGCAATAAATTAATAATTGGATTCTTTTACCGATCTCACCACTCAGTTGATATAATTGCTGAGAGATTAAAAGAAAACTTGAGACTAATTTCAAACACCTACCGGACTCACACAACTATAACTGGTGGTCACTTCAGTTTACGCTCAATATATTGGCGAAAATATATGTTTAAATACGGAGGTACACATAAAATATCGTCCGAAATTGTGCTAAACGCATTCCTTCACAATTATTTCAAGCAATTAGTTCATGGATCCACTCAAATGGTAAGGGTTTGTAAAAACAAGCTTGGCCTCTTAGCAACAAATAATCCTGAGCTAATAACGAGCATCAAAACGGGTACAGAGATTAGTGAACATAGGGCTGTCGTAGTGAGACTACTCAAAAAAGCATATAAAAATTCGCTTGACGTCTTCCTAAGAGATAATCTCAACTCCCACCCATCCACATCAACATCCACATGGTTACTCTGCAATTCACACTTAAGTATCTGGCAGAGGGTTCATCGAACCATTTTCATACTACTTCTCTACCATTCCACTCTCGAATGGCGCATGGGAAAAAGGAACACCTAAATCGTTCCGTTCGAGCTCCGATTTCTCTTATTTCATTATGATAATCATTTCTCCATTTATTTATCGTATACCCAAAATTTATCGGATTTCTTTTAGTACCCATGATGATGACCTCACACTTTTCTTTTTTTAGTGCTAATTGCCACATTTCGCACCATACAGAAATTTCCTCTAGATCATTTTGTAATTGGAGTTGATCGTCTGAGAATTTAACTAGACGGTAAATCACAGCGTCATCTGCAAACAATCTAAGGGGGCTGCTCATATTATCACCTAGATCATTTATATAAATCAGGAACAGCGGAGGGCTTATGACACTACCTCGCGGAACGCCAGATATTACTTGTGTTCTACTCGATGATTTTTATTTACCGTCTATCACTACGAACTGTGACCTCTCTGAGAGGAAATCACGAATCCAGTCACACGACTGAGACGATACTCCATATGCACGCAATTTTATTAATAGTGGCTTGCGAGGAACGGTGTCAAAAGCCTTCTGGAAATCTAGGAATCTGAGATCCCTTGTCGACAGCACTCATTACTTCATGGGAATAAAGAGTTAGTTTTGTAGCACGAGAACTATATTTTCTGAATCCGTGTTGGTTATGTATCAATACGTCATTTTCTTCGAGGTGATTCATAATGTTCGAGTGGAGTATATGCTCCAAAATCCTACTGCATATTGAGGTCAGTGATATTGGGCTGTAATTCAATGTGTTACTTCTATTTCCTTTCTTGAACATTTGTGTGATCTGTACTACTTTCCAGTCTTTAGGAACGGACCTTTCGTCAAGTGAGCGGTTGTATATGATTGCTAAGAAAGGCGCTATTGAGTCTGCATACTATGAAAGGAACCTGATTGGTATAGTATACCATCTGGACCTGAAGACTTCCATTTATTTAGTAATTTGAGTTGTTTCGCAGCACCTAAGATATCTGCTTTTATGTCACTCATGCTTACTGCTGTTCTGGTTTCGAATTTTGGAATATTTACTTCGTCTTCTTTCGTGAAAGAATTTCGGAAAACTGTATTTAATAGCTCCGCTTTAGTGGCACTATCTTCGGTAACACTTCCATCGCTAGTGACGGTATTGACTGTTTTTTGCCACTGGTGTACTTTACATACGACCGGAAACTCTCTGGGTTTTCTACCATACTTTGGGACAATATTTCACTGTGGAAACTATTAAAAGCATCTCGCATTGATGTTCGCACTAAATTTCGAGCTTCCGTAAAACTCAGCCAGTCTTGGGGATTTCGCGTTCTTCTGAATTTGGCATGCTTTTTTCGTTGCTTCTGCAACAGTGTTCTGACTTGTTTTGGGTACCATGGTGGATCAGTCCCGTCTCTTATTAACTTATGCGGTATCAATCTATGTATTGCTGTCGATGCTGTATCTTTGAATTTGAGCCATATCTGGTCTACACTTACATAATTAGCTTGGAAGAAATGGAGATTCTCTCTTAGGAAGGCACCAAGCGAATTCTAATCTGTTGTTTCAAACAGATACACCCTTACCTCATATTAGTGGTTTTGGTTGATATAGTTTTGAGCCTCGCTACAATGACCTTGTGTTCACTAATCCCTGTATCCGTCATGACGCTCTCTATTAGATCAGGATTATTAGCGGGTAAGAGGTCAAGTGTGTTTTCGCAACCATTTGGAATTCGTGTGGGCTCATGAACTAATTGTTCAAAGTAATTCTCAGAGAAAGGATATAGTACAATTTCGGAAGATGTTTTCTGTCTACCACGGGCTTTGAACATGTATTTTCGCCAACAAATCGAGGGTAGATTGAAGTCTCCACCAATTATAACTGTATGAGTGGCTTACTTATTTGTAATGAGATTCAAGTTTTCTTTGAAGCGTTCACCTATTATATCATCTGAGTCGGGGGTCAGTAGAAGGAGCGAATTATTATTTTGTTACGGCTGTTGAGTGTAACCTCTACTCATAGTAATTCGCAGGAACTATCTATTTCAACTTCACTACAAAATGGCTCTGAGCACTATGCGACTCAACATCTTAGGTCATAAGTCCCCTAGAACTTAGAACTACTTAAACCTAATTAACCTAAGGACATAACAAACATTCATGCCCGAGGCAGGATTCGAACCTGCGACCGTAGCAGTCCCGCGGTTCCGGACTGCAGCGCCAGAACCGCACGGCCACCACGGCCGGAAACTTCACTACAAGATAAACTACTACCAACAGACACAAACACACCACCCCCTACTTTATTTAATCTATCCTTTCTGAACACGGTTTGCACCTCTGTAAAAATTTCGGCAGAATTTATTTCCGGATTTAGCCAACTTTCTGTTCCTATAACGATTTCAGCTTCAGTGCATTCTATCAGCGCTTGAAGCTCTGGTACTTTTCCAACACGGCTACGGCAATTTACAACTACAATACTGACTGTTGCTTGGTCGAGTCTCGTCGTTTCTTTGCCCTGTACCGTTTGAGACTGGAGCCCTTTTTGATCTTTCCCAGTACTGTCTAACCTAAAAAACCACCCAGTCCACGCCACACAGCCCCTGCTACCCGTGTAGCCGCCTCCTGTGTTTCGTGAACACCTGACCTATTTAGCGGAACCCGAAACCCCACCACCCTATGGCGCAAGCCAAGGAATCTGCAGCCTACGCTGTCACATAACCGTCTGAGCCTCTGATTCAGACACTCTACTCGGCTCTGTACCATGGATCCTCAGTCGGTCCTGTCGACGATGCTGCCTTCATCTCGCTAGCAAAACTGGCAGTCTTCATCAACTCAGATAGCCGCAAGAAACCAGTGACAATCTCTTCCGATCCATAGCGACACACATCATTAGTGCCGAGATGAGCCACCACCTGCAGTTGGCTGCACCCTGTACCCTTCATGGCATCCGGAAGGAACCTTTCCACATCATGGATAACTCCCCCCGGTATGCACACGGAGTGCACATTGGCTTTCTTCCCGTCCTTAGCTGCCATATCCCTAAGGGGCTCCATCACCTGCCTAGAATTGGAGCTCCCAATGACAAGAAATCCCACCCTCTGCGCTTGTCCGGACCTCTCAGGAAGACCGGCGGCCTTTGCTGGCTCAGAAGTACTTTCAGCAGTGGGCAGCACCTCAAACCTGCTACGGAGGCGTAAGGGTACAGCATTGCGGCCAGCAACAACTGTCGCCTTCTGCCCGGGGATTCGCGACCCCGCCACTGTTCGCCAATCACCGTCAGGCAAGTGTCGACCGACAGGGATACCCGAATCCGAGGGCACAGTGGCATCAGAGATCCTAGACGATGCTACAGGTTCCAGAGGAGAAAAGCGATTCTTCCAGATTAACAATGTAAGCGTGGACCAAATCTGGCTTGAATTAAAAAAAATGATATTGACAACAACTGAGAGCTTTATACCAAATAAATTAACAAACGACGGAGCTGATCCTCCATGATACACGAAACACGTCAGAACACTATCGGAGAAACAACGAAAGAAACATGCCAAATTTAAACCAACGTAAAATCCCCAAGATTGCTGAGCTTCTACAGATCCTCGAAATTTATCGCTGACTTAAGTGCGAGGTGCTCATGACAGTTTCCAGAACGAAATTTTGTCTCGAAACCTGGCAGAAAATTTATAGCGATTCTTGTCGAATGTAAAGTATGCTAGCGCCAAGACACAGTCAACGCCCACTCTGCGCGATAGCAATGTAAATACTATCGATTACAGATCTGCTAAAGCAGAAATACTGAACACAGCCTTCCGAAGTCCACAGAATACGATATAAATATTGCAGAATTCGAATCAAGAACGGCTATAAACATGGGTAACTTACGAACGGATATCTTCGGAGTAGTGAAGCAACGTAAATCACTTAATCAAAACAAGTCTTCCGGACCAGATTGTATACCATTTACGTTCCTTTCAGAGTACGCTGATGTAATAGCTGCATACTTAACAACCAGACACAACCTTTCGCTCGACGAAACATCCGTATCCAAACACAGGAAAGTTGCACAGGTTACACCAATATTCAAGAAAGGCAATAAGAGTAATCCACCAAATTACAGGCCCATATCATAAACGGCGACATGCAGCAGGATACTGGAACAAACACTGTGTTCGAACATTATGAATTACCTCGAAGAGAACACATAGTCAATATGGATTTAGAAAACATCATTCTTGTGAAACACTGATTTATCGTGTGACCGAAGTTTATCGAATTCCTTCCAGCAAGCATGTGGATGACCTTACTCTTTTCACTATTTGCACCATTATTTTTGCACCATAAAGAAAAGCTTACTTAAATCGTTTTGCAACTGGTTTTGATATTCTGTGGCTTTACTAGACGATAAAAGGCAGCATCACCTGTAAACAACCTAAGATGGATGCTCAGATTGTCTTGTAAATCGTTTATACAGATAAGGAAAAACAGAGGGTCTATGGCACTACCTTCTGGAACGTCAGAAATTAAGAAAAGTTCAAATGTGGGTGAAATCTTATGGGACTTAACTGCTTAGGTCAACAGTCCCTAAGCCTACACACTACTTAACCTAAATTATCCTAAGGACAAACACACACACCCATGCCCGAGGGAAGAGCCAGATGCAGCTGCCTGCCCTGTTTCAGAAGATGATTCTCAGCCTTCAAGGTCCGGGCAATCACAGAGGGTGGGCTTATTGGTAGTTGGGAGCTCCAATGTTAGGCGCGGAATGGGGCCCCTTAGGGATATGGCGGCTAAGGAGGGGAAGAAATCCAGTGTGCACTCCTTGTGCATTCCGGGTGGAGTCATTCCTGATGTGGAAAGGGTCCTTCCGGATGCCATGAAGAGCACAGGGTGCAACCAGCTGCAGGTGCTGACACATGTCGACACTAATGACGTGTGTCGCTTTGGATCTGAGGAAATTCTCTCTGGATTCCAGCGGATATCTGATTTGGTAAAGGCTGCCGGTCTTGCTTACGAGATGAAGGCAGAGCTCACCATCTGCAGCATCGTCGACAGAACAGACTGCGGACCTTTGGTGCAGACCCGGGTGGAGGGTCTGAATCAGAGGCTCAGACGGTTTTGCGATCGTGTTGGCTGCAGATTCCTTGACTTGCGCCATAGGGTGGTGGGGTTTCGGGTTCCGCTGAATAGGTCAGGAGTCCACTATATTCAGCTGGCGGCTACACGGGTAGCGGAGGCTGTGTGGCGTGGACTGGGCTGTTTTTTATGTTAGAAGGTCTCGGGAAAGTACGGGGTGGGCTGTAATCTCAAAGGGTGCTTGGCAAATACAGAACGTGCTTGGAACAAGGAACAGTCGGATTTGTAGTTGTAAATTCTTGTAGTTGTGCTGGGAAAGTCCCTGAGCTTCAAGCGCTAATAGAAAGCACAGAAGCTGAAATCGTTATAGGTACAGAAAGCTGGCTAAAGCCTGAAATAAGTTCTGCAGAAATTTTTACGAAGTCTTAGACGGTGTTCAGGATAGATAGATTAGGCAGAATTGGTGGTGGAGTGTTTGTGTCTGTCAGTAGTGGTTTATCTTGTAGTGAAGTCGAAGTAGATACTCCGTGCGAATTGGTATGGGTGGAGGTTGTACTTAACAGCCGAACTAAGTTAATAATTGGCTCCTTCTACCGACCCCCAGACTCTGATGATATAGTTGCTGAACAGTTCAGAGAAAATTTGAGTCTCGTAACAAATAAATACCCCACTCATAGGGTTATAGTTGGTGGGGACGTCAACCTTCCCTCGATATGTTGGCAAAAATACTTGTTCATAACCGGTGGTAGGCAGAAAAAATCTTCCGAGATTGTCCTAAATGCTTTCTCCGAAAATTATTTCGAGCAGTTAGTCCACGAACCCACGCGAATTGTAAATGGTTGCGAAAACATACTTGACCTCTTAGCCACAAACAATCCAGAGCTGATAGAGAGCATCATGACTGATACAGGTATTAGTGATCACAAGGTCGTTGTAGCTAGGCTCAATACCGTTTCTTCCAAATCCACCAGAAACAAACGCAAAATAATTTTATTTAAAAAAGCGGATAAAGTGTCACTAGAAGCCTTCCTAAGAGACAATCTCCATTCCTTCCGAACTGACTTTGCAAATGTGGACGAGATGTGGCTCAAATTCAAAGATATAGTAGCAACAGCAATTGAGAGATTCATACCTCATAAATTGGTAAGAGATGGAACTGATCCCCCGTGGTACACAAAACAGGTCCGAACGCTGTTGCAGAGGCTACGGAAAAAACATGCGAAGTTCAGAAGAACGCGAAATCCCGAAGATTGGCTAAAATTTACAGACGCACGAAATTTGGCACGGACTTCAATGCGCGATGCCTTTAATAGGTTCCACAACGAAACATTGTCTCGAAATTTGGTAGAAAACCCAAAGATATTCTGGCCGTATGTAAAGTACACAAGCGGCAAGACGCAGTCAATACCTTCGCTGCGCAGTGCCAATGGTACTGTTTCCGACGACTGTGCCACAAAAGCGGAGTTATTGAACGCAGTTTTCCGAAATTCCTTCATCAGGGAAGACGAATGGAATATTCCAGAATTTGAAACACGAACAGCTGCTAGCATGAGTTTCTTAGAAGTAGATACCTTAGGGGTTGCGAAGCAACTCAAATCGCTTGATAAGGGCAAGTCTTCAGGTCCAGATTGCATACCGATTAGGTTCCTTTCAGATTACACTGATACAATAGCTCCCTACTTAGCACTCATATACAACCGCTCGCTCACCGATAGATCTGTACCTACAGATTGGAAAATTGCGCAGGTCGCACCAGTGTTTAAGAAGGGTAGTAGGAATAATCTATCGAACTACAGACTTATATCATTGACGTCGGTTTGCAGTAGAGTTTTGGAACATATACTGTATTCAAACATTAAGAATCACCTCGAAGGGAACGATCTATTTATACGTAATCAGCATGGTTTCAGAAAACATCGCTCTTGTGCAACGCAGCTAGCTAATTATTCGCACGAAGTAATGGCCGCTATCGACAGTGTATCTCAAGTTGATTCCGTATTTCTAGATTTCCGGAAAGCTTTTGACACCGTTCCTCAGAAGCGACTTCTAATTAAGCTGCGGGCATATGGGGTATCGTCTCAGTTCTGCGACTGGATTCGTGATTTCCCGTCAGAAAGGTCGCAGTTCGTAATAATAGACGGCAAATCATCGAGTAAAACTGAAGCGATGTCAGGTGGTCCCCAGGGAAGCGTCCTGGGACCTCTGCTGTTCCTGATCTATATAAATGACCTGGGTGACAATCTGAGCAGTTCTCTTAGGTTGTTCGCAGATGATGCTGTAATTTACCGTCTAGTAAGGTCATCCGAAGACCAGTATCACTTGCAAAGCGATTTAGAAAAGATTGCTGTATGGTGTGGCAGGTGGCAGTTGATGCTAAATAACGAAAAGTGTGAGGTGATCCACATGAGTTCCAAAAGAAATCCGTTGGAATTCGATTACTCGACAAATAGTACAGTCCTCAAGGCTGTCAATTCAACTAAGTACCTAAGTGTTAAAATTACGAACAATTTCAGTTGGAAAGACGACATAGATAATATTGTGGGGAAGGCGAGCCAATGATTGCGTTTCATTGGCAGGACGCTTAGAAGATGCACTAAGTCCACTAAGGAGGCAGCTTACACTACACTCGTTCGTCCTCTGTTAGAATATTGCTGCGCGGTGTGGGGCCCTTACCAGGTCGGATTGACGGAAGACATCGAAAGGGTGCAAAAAAGGGCAGCTCGTTTTGTATTATCACGTAATAGGGGAGAGAGTGTGGCAGATATGATACGCGAATTGGGATGGATGTCATTAAAGCAAAGACGTTTTTCGTCGCGGCGAGATCTATTTACGAAATTTCAGTCACCAACTCTCTCTTCCGAATGCGAAATTATTTTGTTGAGCCCAACCTACATAGGTAGGAATGATCATTAAAATAAAATAAGAGAAATCAGAGCTCGAAGAGAAAGGTTTAGGTGTTCGTTTTTCCCGCGCGCTCTTCGGGAGGGAAATGGTAGAGAGATAGTATGATTGTGGTTCGATGAACCCTCTGCCAAGCACTTAAATGTGAATTGCAGGGTGGTCATGTAGATGTAGAGGACTTGAACCTCCGCCAAAATTCACTTCTGTTTTACCCAATGGCGTTCTGTCAAATACTAGTAACTATGACATCTCTCAGAGGAAATCAGGAATCTAGTAGCATAACTGAGACGATATTTCACAATCACGCAATTTCACTACACGCCGATTGTGTGACACAGTGTCAAAAGCCTTCTGGAAATCTAGAAATAAATGCCTAAGAATTACAATTACGAACTACTTAAACTGGCGAGAACGCATAGAAAATGGGAAGGTGAACTAAAGACTTTGTTTCATTGGCAGAATACTTAGAAGATACAACAGATCAACTAAAGAATCTGCCAGCTCTTCGCTTGTCCGTCTTCTGTGGAGTACTGCTGCACAGCGTAAATCCTTACCAGATAGAATAAGTCGTGTACATCGAGAATGTTCAAAGAAGAACAGCACGTTTTGTATTATCGAGAAATAGGGGAGAGAGTGTCACTGATATGATACAGGGTTTGGGATCAACACCATTAAAATTAAGGGGTTTCTCGCTGCAGCGGGGTATTGTAACGAAATTTAAATCACGAAATTTGTCCTCAGAATGGGATACATTTTTTTGACGCCGACATAAATAGGGAGAAACGATCATCGTAATAAAGAAAGAGAAATCAGAGCTCGCACGGAAAGATATAGGTGTTCGTTTCTTCCGCACACTGTTCGAGCGTGGAATAACAGAGAATTATTGTGAAGGTGATGTATGAATGCAGAGTCTCGTGGCGATAACATTGAATAAAATGTTCTCGGGTTTGCAACCGCGTCAATTGCTTAAAACTACACGAGCTTTCGGCCAAGCTCTCCTTGGCCATTGTAAACTGGTATGACTGCCAGTGGGCTGTTGGTGCGCCGTTATATACGCTACTGCCGGCTGTGACGTCAGTGGTGTCCATGACATTGCCATATATGGGCATGTTTTGAATGGGCACAGAGCCACAGAATGGCAGCAAACCAAGAATTTTTTTCCTGCTCTTCGTCGGTGGTCTTATTCTAATATTTCCCAGAAATCACGTCTTTCACTTGATGGGCGTTGTAGCAGTTATGCGCTGCCCCATGGAGGTCGAAAAGGAAAATGCATTGCTCTTCCTGGACGTCCTTGTTCACAGTAAACGAAATGGGTGCCTTGACCACAGTGTCTACAGAAATTCCAGCCACACAGACCTGTACCTGCACGCCCCTAGCCATCATCATCCAGCACAGAAGCGCACAGTATTACAAACATTGGTGCATCGTGAAAGAGTAACATCAGACGACGATAACCTGCCCCATGAACTGAGCCACCTACGCAAGGTTTTCAAGAATAACTGCTACAACGTCCATCAAGTGAAAGAAGTGATTTCTGGGAAATATCAGAATAAGACAACCGACGAAGGGCAGTAAAAAAAAAACTTGCTTCGCTGCCATTCTGTGGCTCTGTGTCGGGCAACATAAGCCGCCTGTTGAAAAGACACAAGATCAAATCAATCTTCAGGCCTCCAACCAAAATCCGTCAATTACTGAGACCAATTAGAGACGCAGTAGGTCTCAGAACACCTGGAGTCTACGAAATACCTTGTGAGTGTGGCCAGAAGTACATCGGACAAACAGTGCGTACTGTGGAACAACGCAGGAAAGTACATGAGAGGTATTATCGCCTACGCTATCCAGAGAAATCTGCGTTAGCTGAGCATGCGTTAGAAATCGGTCACCACATAAAATTTGACGATACCTCTGTAGTGGCTCGCACTAACGGCTTCTGGGACAGTTTAATAAAGGAAGCTATTGAAATAAAAATTACCGCAAACACCCTGAATAGAGACGGTGGCTTGCAGGTCAGCGCTGCGTGGGATCCAGCGATGGCGAGGTTGAAGAGGTCACATCGAACGCCGACTCAAAACATGCCCATATATGGCAATGTCACGAGCACCAGTGACGTCACAGCCGGCAGCTAGCATATATAAGGGCGCATCAACAGCCCACTGGCAGTCATACCACTTGTCAATGGCCAAGGAGTGCTTGGTCGAAAGATCGTGTAGTTTTAAGCAGTTGACGTGGTTGGAAACCCGAGAACATTTTATTCATTGTGAAGGTTGTTCGATGAACCCTCTGCCAGAGACATAGATGTGATCTGTGGAGTAGCCATGTAGATGTACTTGTAGATGTAGATGTATCTGTGATTCGAGCACACTTGGACCCAATGCCCAGTATACTTTTGCTGCTGTTGGAGGCAGCAGGTCTGCATACTTAATTTCAAGCCCTGTTTGCTCCTATATCTCCCACAGATTTAATAGTGTATTCGTTCAGAAGTACTTGACACGCTTAACAAGTCAAATGTAGCCATCAACTGCCTTTTTTTAGTGTTTCAATTTTAGCTACCAGCAGTGTAGAAACTAGTGACGATCTCAGAATGGGGTTGAGGTTAACGAGGAGGATTGTGCCAACCT